>NC_054553.1:15874166-16174166 GCF_017654505.1 Polyodon spathula
AATGCCTGCTGGTGTCACTTCCCTCACGAGGAGAGGAGCTGGAGCTGCCTCTGCCTCCATCACCATCAGGGGGAGAGGAGCAGGAACTGCCTCTCTCTGTATAAGAAAGAGTACCAGGACTTGATGCTGGCATTCCTCAGCAGTCACTACATAGTCCGCTGAGGGGAGCACGGGGATAAATAGCCCGGCCGCAGTGGCTACGAAGAGGGCTAGCACATCAGCTCATCCTGGCTCCTTGCCGCGCTTCGCCCAAGGATGCCTGCCACGCTTCGCCCAAGGATGCCTGCCACGCTTCGCCCAAGGATGCCTGCCACGCTTCGCCCAAGGATGCCTGCCTCGCTTCGCCCAAGGATGCCTGCCTCGCTTTGCCCAAGGATGCCTGCCACCCTCACCCAAGGATGCTTGTCACGCTTCGCCCAAGGATGCCTCTGCATCGCCTGGGGTTGCCTGCCGCTAAGCATCGCCTGGGGTTGCCTGCCGCTCAGCATCGCCTAGGGCTGCCTGTTGCTCCGCATCGCAGCAGGAAGTACTGTGGCCGGAACCCCACCCAGGGGAGCTGCCGGCCACAAAGAAGGGGGAGGAGGTCTGGAGACCACCAACCCCAGCAGCAGTTTCGCTGCCGGAGATTGGGGGGGAGGTCAGGAGACCTGCTCCCACAAAAGCAGTTTTGCTGCCGGAGATCGTGGGAGAGGTCAGGAGACCTGCTCCCACTGCAGCAGTTTCGCTGCCGGAGAAGGGGGGGGACATCAGGAGGCCAGCGCCCCCAGCCACACTTTCGTGGCAGGAGGAACAGTGGCTGAAGCCCCAGAAGAGGGAGCTACCAGCCAGGAAAACATGGGGAGAGGAGGACATCCCACTATGGCCACCCCCATGGATTACTCCAGACCCCTCTTCCAGGACATTGAGACTGAGGGGGGAGGTGGCCATTGGGGCCATGTGTGCTTTGCATAAGGGGGGTATATGTAGCAGGGCGAGCAGCCCTGTACAGTGTTTATTTTTGAACAGGATCTCCCCTTCCGCCCCTGTGTTATTTTGTATTTGTTTATTTTATATTTGTGTTTATAGATGACGGCGAACCGCCATGTGTTTTGTATTTGTTTATTATTTTGTATGACGGCGCAACCGTGCATTTCTGTGTTATTGTTTAAAAAAAATGTGTGTTTATAAATGACGACGTACCGCCATGCGTGTTGTTTTGCCCATCCACGTTTAATAATGTTGACTGTACTGGGAGACAGTCAACATGGTTTTAGGAAAGGGAGATCGTGCCTAACTAACTTGCTTGATTTTTTTGAGGATGCAACATCCATAATGGATAATTGCAAAGCATATGACATGGTTTATTTAGATTTCCAGAAAGCTTTTGACAAAGTCCCGCACAAAAGATTAATTCTCAAACTGAACGCAGTTGGAATTCAAGGAAACACATGTACATGGATTAGGGAGTGGTTAACATGTAGAAAACAGAAAGTACTGATTAGAGGAAAAACCTCAGAATGGAGTGTGGTAACCAGCGGTGTACCACAGGGATCAGTATTAGGTCCTCTGCTATTCCTAATCTACATTAATGATTTAGATTCTGGTATAGTAAGCAAACTTGTTAAATTTGCAGACGACACAAAAGTAGGAGGAGTGGCAAACAACGTTGCAGCAGCAAAGGTCATTCAAAATGATCTAGACAAGATTCAGAACTGGGCAGATACATGGCAAATGACATTTAATAGAGAAAAGTGTAAGGTACTGCACGCAGGAAATAAAAATGTACATTATAAATATCATATGGAGATATTGAAATTGGAGAAGGAATCTATGAAAAAGACCTAGGAGTTTTTGTTGACTCAGAAATGTCTTCATCTAGGCAATGTGGGGAAGCTATAAAAAAGGCTAACAAGATACTCGGATACATTGTGAAAAGTGTTGAATTTAAATCAAGGGAAGTAATGTTAAAACTGTACAATGCACTTGTAAGACCTCATCTTGAATATTGTGTTCAGTTCTGGTCACCTCGCTATAAAAAAGATATTGCTGCTCTAGAAAGAGTGCAAAGAAGAGCGACCAGAATTATTCCGGGCTTAAAAGGCATGTCATATGCAGACAGGCTAAAAGAATTGAATCTGTTCAGTCTTGAACAAAGAAGACTACGTGGCGACCTAATTCAAGCATTCAAAATTCTAAAAGGTATTGACAGTGTCGACCCAAGGGACTTTTTCAGCCTGAAAAAAGAAACAAGGACCAGGGGTCACAAATGGAGTTTAGAAAAAGGGGCATTCAGAACAGAAAATAGGAGACACTTTTTTACACAGAGAATTGTGAGGGTCTGGAATCAACTCCCCAGTAATGTTGTTGAAGCTGACACCCTGGGATCCTTCAAGAAGCTGCTTGATGAGATTTTGGGATCAATAAGCTACTAACAACCAAACGAGCAAGATGGGCCGAATGGCCTCCTCTCGTTTGTAAACTTTCTTATGTTCTTATGTTCTAATAATTAAAACCCGTGCAGAAGGTGGCCATCTCCCAAATTAATTAAGTGATTAATTTATTGCTAATCGGCAGATGTTCACCTGTATAAATACCTGCAGCTCTCTCCATGTTAAGGGGGATGTTCAGAAGTGGAGAACGGGAGAGCGAGAGGCAAGAAAGATATTTAAAAAAGAAAATAAGGATCAGTGAAGGCAGTTGCTCACCCTGACCTTAGGGTTTATTTTTTGTGTTCGAGATTTGTTTTATTTCAAACCTTTTATTTTGCTCTGTGAGCAAGTGTTATTTTTTTGTTCAAATATTTTGTTTATTTTGTTCTTTAATAAAACGGCGCACATGCCAATGCATCGTACCTTCTGTTTTGGTTGTGCTTCTTCTGGTCTGGGTCCCCGCAAAGCCATTTCCTGCCACAACAATGTATAGGAAAGACCAGCAGAACAGAAGTGGTGGAGGGGTATTGCTATTCATAAACCGGGACAAAGAGAATAAAACCGAATCAATCAGAATAACAGACAAAAATTCTTATTATTATAGGAGCATGGTATAGACTGTCAGATTCAGACGGCTAGCAAAATAATCTGTTATACAATGACATTAGAAATGCGTGTAGCAAAGGAGAAGCCATATTAATGGGGGATTTCAACTTCCCCCATATAAAATGGGAAAACCCAGTGGGGAGAATAACGGACAAAATTGAAATGGTGGAAATGATAAATGACTGCTTCCTAACACAATTTGTGAAGGCACCCACTAGAGGGGAGGCATGCCTTGATTTAGTCTTTTCAAATAACGAAGATAGAATAACTAAAACAGAGGTCAGAGAACCACTGGCAAACTCAGACCACAACATGGTCTCATTTGAAGTGTTTTTTAAATCCCCAAAAGTAAAGACTAAAGCTAAGGTTTACAATTTTAGAAAAGCAAACTATGAAGGTATGAAACAGAGACTAACAGAAGTAGATTGGAGTAAAATAGAGAAAACATCCACAGAAAAAGAATGGCTGTTCTTCAAAAATGTATTACTAGAGGCGCAAAACAATTACATCTCTAAAGTAGACAAATCTAAATGTAAAACTAAATTGCTAAAATGGTTTAATAGATCAATATTCAGGGGAAAAAGGCACTTTACAGAGCCTTAAAAAAGGATCAAAAACAAAGTACACAGAAAGAGTACACGGAACCGCAAATGCAAGTCAAAAAAGGAAGTTAGAAAGGCCAAGAGAGAAATAGAAATGAACATTGCTAAGGGGGCAAAAACCAATGTCAAAATGTTTTTCCAATATTACAACAGCAAGAGAACATTCAAAGAGGAGGTTAAATGTTTAAGAGATACAAATGGCAAAATCATAGACGAAGAAAAAAAATAGCAAATATATTAAAAGATTTCTTTTCACAAGTTTTTACAAAGGAAGATACGGACAACATGCCCCACATGTCAACCTATTCCTATCCAGTTTTAAATAAGTTTAGCTTAACCAAGGCAGAAGTGATAAAGGGACTAGGAGCTCTTAAAATAAATAAATCCCCTGGGCCGGATGAGATCCTCCCAATAGTACTCAAAGAAATGAAAGAAGTTATTTACAAACCCGCTAACCAAGATCATGCAACAATCTCTTGACACAGGGGTTGTACCGACAGACTGGAAAATTGCAAACGTAATACTTATCAACAAAAAGGGAAACAAAACTGAACCAGGTAACTACAGACCAGTAAGCCTGACTTCTATTATATGCAAACTTATGGAAACTATAATAAGATCCCAAATGGAATATTACCTATATGGTAACAGTATCCTGTGAGACAGTCAACATGGTTTTAGGAAAGGGAGATCGTGTCTAACTAACCTGCTCGATTTTTTTGAGGATGCAACATCGATAATGGATAATTGCAAAGCATATGACATGGTTTATTTAGATTTCCAGAAAGCTTTTGACAAAGTCCCGCATAAAAGATTAATTCTCAAACTGAACGCAGTTGGGATTCAAGGAAACACATGTACATGGATAAGAGAATTGTTAACATGTAGAAAACAGAAAGTACTGATTAGAATAGAAACCTCAGAATGGAGTAAGGTAACCAGTGGAGTACCACCTGGATCAATGTTGGGTCCTCTGCTATTCCTAATCTGCATTAATGATTTAGATTCTGGTATAGTAAGCAAACTTGTTAAATTTGCAGATGATAAAAAATAGGAGCTAGTGGCAAACACTGCTGCAGAAGCAAAGGTCATTCAAAATGATCTAGACAAGAACTGGGGAAATACGTGGCAAATTACATTTAATAGAGAAAAGTGTAAGATACTGCACACAGGAAATAAAAATATCATATGGAAGATGTTGAAATTGAAGAAGGAATGTATGAAAAAGACCTAGGAGTTTTTGTTGACTCAGAAATGTCTTCATCTAGACAATGTGGGGAAGCTATAAAAAAGGCTAACAAGATGCTCGGATACATTGTGAAAAGTGTTTAATTTATATCAAGGGAAGTAACGTTAAAACTGTACAATGCATTAGTAAGACATCATATTGAATACTGTGTTCAGTTCTGGTCACCTCTCTACAAAAAGGATATTGCTGCTCTAGAAAGAGTGCAAAGAAGAGCGACCAGAATTATTCCAGGTTTAAAAGACATGTCATATGCAGACAGGTGAAAAGAATTGAATGTATTCAGTCTTGAACAAAGAAGACTACGCGATGACCTAACTCAAGCATTCAAAATTCTAAAAGGTATTGACAATGTCTACCCAAGGAACTTTTTCAACCTGAAAAAAGAAACAAGGACACTGACACCCTGGGATCCTTCAAGAAGCTGCTTGATGAGATTCTGGGATCAATAAGCTACTAACAACAAAATGAGCAAGATGGGCCAAAAGGCCTCCTATTTTTTGGAAACTTTCTTATGTTCTTATGTTCTTATGTGTGCCATGCACAAGGGAGGATATGTGGCAATGTGTGAATTTCTGTGTTATTTGTTGCGTGTTCTGTGTTAATATTGTGTGTAGTCATTGGTACACAGGGTATAATATGGGTTACGAGCACAAGTGTTTAAAATGTATATATGTATTTAAGCACGAGGATTGTACAGCACTTCACGTGCAGGTAAAATGTAATAATATGTGAGCACGGGGAATTGAACTTTATTAATTCACATGTAGTTGTACTTAGACTCCAATTGAATGATTGATTAGCAATCGAGTCTCGGTACAGCTGCATAAAAGCAGCATGTTTTCACATACTCAGGGTTGAGTGTTCGGTGTATGAAGAACGGGTGAGAGCGAGAGGATTTATTATGATTACATTGCTATTGCATGCTGGAAGTGCCAGCGCTGTACTTATGTTCTGTTCGTCCATCGTTTGTCTGTCTGTTTATTTGTTTTGGCCCACGCGCCATTTATTTTGTAACAGTGTTTGTGTTTTGTTCAACCTTTTATTTTCCATACATCGGTACAAACAACATTGGAAGAGACAGACCAAAATCCCTGCAAAACAAATTCAGAGAGCTAGGAAGGAAATTAAAAGAGAAAACCAAAACTGTGGTATTTTCTGGTATACTACCCGCACCTTGCAAAGGACCATATGGACAGCTGGAAATAATAAATCAAAACCAATGGTTGAAGACGTGGTGCACACGGGAAGGCTTCACCTATCTTGATCATTGGACCACTTTCTACAACGAGGACTATCTGTATAGACGGGATGGACTGCATTTAAATAACAAGGGAACTAGTCTACTCGGAGAAAAGATCCTCGAGCAGGTTCGGAAGCATTTAAACTAGAAAGGAAGGGGGGAGAAATCAACAAAAAAACAGAAGGGAGACCGCATCAAAACAAGAACAACAACTCAGGTAAGACAACCATTAAATGTATTTATCTAAATGCTAGAAGTATCAGAAACAAAATTCTAGAACTTGAAGCCACTGCACTAACAGGTAACTATGATGTGATAGGTGTTACAGAAACGTGGTTATCTGAGAGTGATGGGGACGAATATAATATTTGTGGGTATACACTGTATAGGAAAGACAGGCAGGACAGACGAGGAGGAGGGGTAGCGCTATACATAAGAAACAGTCTTGAAGCCCAGGTGTTAAACCTGGACAAAGAAAATAAAACCGAATCAATATGGGTCAGAATAACAGACAAAAATTCAAAAGGCATAATAATAGGAGCATGCTATAGACCGCCAGATTCAGACGGTGAGCACAATAATCTGTTATACAATGACATTAGAAATGTGTGTAGCAAAGGAGAAGCCATACTAATGGGGGATTTCAACTTCCCCCAAATAAAATGGGAAAACCCGGTGGGTAGCGCGAAGGATGAAATAGAAATGGTGGAAATGACAAATGACTGCTTCCTAACACAATTTGTGAAGGCACCCACCGGGTCAAATAACGAAGATAGAATAACTAAAACAGAGGTCAGAGAACCACTGGCAAACTCAGACCACAACATGGTTTCATTTGAAGTGTTTTTTAAATCCTCAAAAGTAAAGACTAAAGCTAAGGTTTACAATTTTAGAAAAGCAAACTATGAAGGCATGAAACAGAGACTAACAGAAGTAGATTGGAGTAAAATAGAGAAAGTAGCCTGTAAGCAGTAAGCCTGACTTCTATTATATGCAAACTTATGGAAACTATAATAAGAGCCAAAATGGAAAATTACCTATATGGTAACAGGGTACTGGGAGACAGTCAACATGGTTTTAGGAAAGGGAGATCGTGCCTAACTAACTTGCTTGATTTTTTTGAGGATGCAACATCGATAATGGATAATTGCAAAGCATATGACATGGTTTATTTAGATTTCCAGAAAGCTTTTGACAAAGTCCCGCACAAAAGATTAATTCTCAAACTGAACGCAGTTGGGATTCAAGGAAACACATGTACATGGATTAGGGAGTGGTTAACATGTAGAAAACAGAAAGTACTGATTAGAGGAAAAACCTCAGAATGGAGTGTGGTAACCAGCGGTGTACCACAGGGATCAGTATTAGGTCCTCTGCTATTCCTAATCTACATTAATGATTTAGATTCTGGTATAGTAAGCAAACTTGTTAAATTTGCAGACGACACAAAAGTAGGAGGAGTGGCAAACAACGTTGCAGCAGCAAAGGTCATTCAAAATGATCTAGACAAGATTCAGAACTGGGCAGATACATGGCAAATGACATTTAATAGAGAAAAGTGTAAGGTACTGCACGCAGGAAATAAAAATGTACATTATAAATATCATATGGGAGATATTGAAATTGGAGAAGGAATCTATGAAAAAGACCTAGGAGTTTTTGTTGACTCAGAAATGTCTTCATCTAGGCAATGTGGGGAAGCTATAAAAAAGGCTAACAAGATACTCGGATACATTGTGAAAAGTGTTGAATTTAAATCAAGGGAAGTAATGTTAAAACTGTACAATGCACTTGTAAGACCTCATCTTGAATATTGTGTGCAGTTCTGGTCACCTCGCTATAAAAAAGATATTGCTGCTCTAGAAAGAGTGCAAAGAAGAGCGACCAGAATTATTCCGGGCTTAAAAGGCATGTCATATGCAGACAGGCTAAAAGAATTGAATCTGTTCAGTCTTGAACAAAGAAGACTACGTGGCGACCTAATTCAAGCATTCAAAATTCTAAAAGGTATTGACAGTGTCGACGCAAGGGACTTTTTCAGCCTGAAAAAAGAAACAAGGACCAGGGGTCACAAATGGAGTTTAGAAAAAGGGGCATTCAGAACAGAAAATAGGAGACACTTTTTTACACAGAGAATTGTGAGGGTCTGGAATCAACTCCCCAGTAATGTTGTTGAAGCTGACACCCTGGGATCCTTCAAGAAGCTGCTTGATGAGATTTTGGGATCAATAAGCTACTAACAACCAAACGAGCAAGATGGGCCGAATGGCCTCCTCTCGTTTGTAAACTTTCTTATGTTCTTATGTTCTTATGTTCATATGTTTATTAAATTTCAATTAAGTTTCATTCACCATTTCAATTTGCAGGGCTGTGTGTTCCTTTCTGGTCGGATGTCACCAGTATAGCTAGCTTGTTCAGACTTAATCTTTCAATTCTCCCTTATCCCCTAATCACCAATCCTCACCTATCCCCTAATCTTTCAATCCACTCCTATCCCTTAATATTTCATTCGTCCCCTATCCCCTAATCTTTCAATCCTCCCTTATCCTAATCTCTAATCCACCCCTATCTACTTAATCTTTCAATCCACCCTTATCCCCTAATCTTTTTAACCATACACACCTCTGCAAGGCCAATGTCTAATCCGTTAATTTGCAACACATTATCTTTCATCCACAAGGCACACACATGTATGTATCCTACTCTGACCCCTCACATTCACAGTGCCACCTACTGGACAGCTGATAGCTGACCATGCCTCCTCCCATTTCAGTGACCCAGGGGCACATTTCACGCAAGAGTTCACGGCACACCACACAGAGGTGTGTCTCAGGATATCAATGAGATCAACACTGGGTGCAAAATTGTTTACAATAGATTGTGAATATACCATGACGGTACAGGCATCAGCAGCAGCCTGTCTCTGTGCTATCCAGCTGAGTAACCTGCTCTCATACTAGGGGCCATACCTTGTCAGTCTGGCAGAGTTAACACTAGAACCGCTTGATTTTCAAACTGCCACACATAAGAACATAAGAACATAAGAAAGTTTACAAACGAGAGGAGGCCATTCGGCCCATCTTGCTCGTTTGGTTGTTAGTAGCTTATTGATCCCAAAATCTCATCAAGCAGCTTCTTGAAGGATCCCAGGGTGTCAGCTTCAACAACATTACTGGGGAGTTGATTCCAGACCCTCACAATTCTCTGTGTAAAAAAGTGCCTCCTATTTTCTGTTCTGAATGCCCCTTTTTCTAAACTCCATTTGTGACCCCTGGTCTTGTTTCTTTTTTCAGGCTGAAAAAGTCCCTTGGGTCGACACTGTCAATACCTTTTAGAATTTTGAATGCTTGAATTAGGTCGCCACGTAGTCTTCTTTGTTCAAGACTAAACAGATTCAATTCTTTTAGCCTGTCTGCATATGACATGCCTTTTAAGCCCGGAATAATTCTGGTCGCTCTTCTTTGCACTCTTTCTAGAGCAGCAATATCTTTTTCATAGCGAGGTGACCAGAACTGAACACAATATTCAAGATGAGGTCTTACTAGTGCATTGTACAGTTTTAACATTACTTCCCTTGATTTAAATTCAACACTTTTCACAATGTATCCGAGCATCTTGTTAGCCTTTTTTATAGCTTCCCCACGTTGTCTAGATGAAGACATTTCTGAGTCAACAAAAACTCCTAGGTCTTTTTCATAGATTCCTTCTCCAATTTCAATATCTCCCATATGATATTTATAATGTACATTTTTATTTCTTGCGTGCAGTACCTTACACTTTTCTCTATTAAATGTCATTTGCCATGTGTCTGCCCAGTTCTGAATCTTGTCTAGATCATTTTGAATGACCTTTGCTGCTGCAACAGTGTTTGCCACTCCTCCTACTTTTGTGTCGTCTGCAAATTTAACAAGTTTGCTTACTATACCAGAATCTAAATCATTAATGTAGATTAGGAATAGCAGAGGACCTAATACTGATCCCTGTGGTACACCGCTGGTTACCACACTCCATTCTGAGGTTTTTCCTCTAATCAGTACTTTCTGTTTTCTACATGTTAACCACTCCCTAATCCATGTGTTTCCTTGTACATGTGTTTCCTTGAATCCCAACTGCTTTCAATTTGAGAATTAATCTGTTGTGCGGGACTTTGTCAAAACCTTTCTGGAAATCTAAATAAACCATGTCATATGCTTTGCAATTATCCATTATGGATGTTGCATCCTCAAAAAAATCAAGCAAGTTAGTTAGGCACGATCTCCCTTTCCTAAAACCATGTTGACTGTCTCCCAGTACCCTGTTACCATATAGGTAATTTTCCATTTTGGATCTTATTATAGTTTCCATAAGTTTGCATATAATAGAAGTCAGGCTTACTGGTCTGTAGTTACCTGGTTCAGTTTTGTTTCCCTTTTTGTGGATCGGTATTACGTTTGCAATTTTCCAGTCTGTCGGTACCACCCCTGTGTCAAGAGACTGCTGCATGATCTTGGTTAGCGGTTTGTAAATTACTTCTTTCATTTCTTTGAGTACTACTGGGAGGATCTCATCCGGCCCAGGGGATTTGTTTATTTTAAGAGCTCCTAGTCCCTTTAACACTTCTGCCTCAGTTATGCTAAAGTTATTTAAAACTGGATAGGAACTGGATGACATGTGGGGCATGTTGTCAGTATCTTCCTTTGTAAAAACTTGTGAAAAGTAATCATTTAATATATTTGCTATTTTTTTTTCTTCATCTACGATTTTGCCATTTGTATCTCTTAAACATTTAATCTCCTCTTTGAATGTTCTCTTGCTGTTGTAATATTGGAAAAACATTTTGGAATTGGTTTTAGCTCCCTTAGCAATGTTCATTTCTATTTCTCTCTTGGCCTTTCTAACTTCCTTTTTGACTTGCGTTTGCAGTTCTGTGTACTCTTTCTGCGTACTTTCTTTTTGGTCCTTTTTTAATGCTCTGTAAAGTGCCTTTTTTCGCTGAATATTTTTTTTTATTGATCTATTAAACCATTTTGGCAATTTAGTTTTACATTTAGATTTGTCTACTTTAGGGATATAATTGTTTTGCGCCTCTAGTACTACATTTTTGAAGAACAACCATCCTTCTTCTGTGGGTGTTTTCTCTATTTTACTCCAATCTACTTCTGTTAGTCTCTGTTTCATACCTTCATAGTTTGCTTTTCTAAAATTGTAAACCTTAGCTTTAGTCTTTACTTTTGGGGATTTAAAAAACACTTCAAAT
This sequence comes from Polyodon spathula, assembly GCF_017654505.1. NCBI lineage: Eukaryota > Metazoa > Chordata > Actinopteri > Acipenseriformes > Polyodontidae > Polyodon > Polyodon spathula. Next base: position 15,885,508 of record NC_054553.1, read on the forward strand.
GAGACCATGTTGTGGTCTGAGTTTGCCAGTGGTTCTCTGACCTCTGTTTTAGTTATTCTATCTTCGTTATTTGAAAAGACTAAATCAAGGCATGCCTCCCCTCTAGTGGGTGCCTTCACAAATTGTGTTAGGAAGCAGTCATTTGTCATTTCCACCATTTCTATTTCATCCTTCGCGCTACCCACCGGGTTTTCCCATTTTATTTGGGGGAAGTTGAAATCCCCCATTAGTATGGCTTCTCCTTTGCTACACACATTTCTAATGTCATTGTATAACAGATTATTGTGCTCACCGTCTGAATCTGGCGGGTCACTTTGACTCATACATTTTTAAACTGCTTCGTTATGAAAATGAAAGGCATACTATTGGATACAACTGAAAAGTTGTATTCATGAACATCATATCTAACATTTGCATCACAGAAACACTGTATTTAAATGGAAAATTAAACATCAAATGCTTTATTTTTATAATGAGCGCATATACAGCACGACTTCAAACAGTGAAAAAATATAATAAAATACTCATTTCAAAAGAAACGAGTATGTACATACATGTCACAAAGATGGCCGGAGTGGGGGACGTCAGACCAGAAACAGGAACCAGGAAATAAACGACAGAGAGGTGGAGTTTGGTGGAGCTGAGCGAATGGTCTCGCTCATCATTTAATTAATGAACAGACAGTCAGAAAATAAACGGTTGTAAGACAAACAAAAACATAGGACACAGCACTGGTAGCCAAAATAAATAGACAAACAAAATGGACTAACACTAAACAAAACACGGTGAGCAGATATTTTAACTATTACTATTATTATTATTATTACAATTATTATTATTACCTCCATCTCCAATCCCGTTCTCCACTCATCGAACACACAACTCCGAGTGAGTGAAAACATGCAGCTTTTATGCAGCTGTACCAAAACTCGATTGATAATCAAACATTCAATTGGAGTCGTGGTACAATGGCACGTGAATTAATAAAGTGCAATTCCCTGTGCTCATATATTATTACTTTTTACTTGCACATGAAGTGCTGTGCAATCCTCATGCCTAAATACAAATATACATTTTAAACACTTGTGTTACACAGACCCATTTATATCCCGTGTACAAATGACTATACACCAACATTAACACACAACACAAAATACTCACAGGAGCGGACACTTTGCCACAATACAGTATACCCGTGTACAGGTGTAAATGGGTATATGTACACATGAAACTATAAAACCGAAATCATTATTTCTAATACTACATAAAAATAAAATATAACACTACTTCTGGTAATGTACTCTATGGAGGAGTGTACACATCTGCCATCATGCCTGCATCCAGGAGTTGTGTTGTAAGCACAGACACAGTTCCAGTGAACACTATTGTGTAAACATATGCAAACTGGTACATATAAACCTGCAAAACCGAAATGTTTTTTTCTAAAAGTAATATAAAAAATGAATATATAAAATATGTTTCATATTAGGCACATACGTTGTTATCCTACCTGTCATTTTAGTTTGCTGTATGCATCTCAGTGCAGCTTGCCGTATTCCAATCAAAATGATTACTTTCAGATTAAATATTTCCTTCTGATATATTCCCAATTGCATTTGTGGAACAAAATGAAGGATTGTTCTCTCCCAGGTACATTGAAAAATAAGCAACTAAGCTTTCACAGAGTTTGAATCTTGACAAATCCATTATCTAGCAATGTCTGTCTCATAGTCAGTCTACGTGTGTGCTCGAAGTAGGGGGGCATATCTTTTTTGCTGCATTTACAAAAATAATAGAATATCTTAAGTTATACTAAAAAAAAAGTAATGCATGGGTCACATTGACCTGTGTGGCGGTTCTAGGTAGAACTGTTTATAAGTTTTGCTTTTCTGGCTATCAAACGCCGTCAGGATATTTAATTCATATATTTAGGAAATGTCAAAAACCGACATACACATACAACCTACAACAGAAGAATAATTAACATTTTAAATGCAAAATGGGTCACAATGACCAGCATGGTGGTTCTAGTGTTAAATACCACATTACAGAGAAGACAAGGGGACAAATGCACTGGAAACAGTCACCATTATTAACATTGTGTGTTTATTCTAAAAGGAACACAACTGTGAGACTGCACTTCAGATTGAAACTAGATCATTCACTATACAAAGCTTCCACCGGAGCCCAATCTTTTTATAGATTTAAGTTTCTCTTGCATTGGCCGTGTCAACAAGCCACCAACAGGACAGAAAACTAATATCTGCGGGTAGCTACTGCAGTAGTGTCAGGGAAAGCTACAGCATTTATGAGGATATAAATCTATATATATATATGTGTGTGTGTGTGTGTATATACAGGTGGTGGACAAAAAAATGGAAACACCAGGGTAAATGAGGGACACCAAGTATATTGATAGCAAGGGCTTCCTTCATTGCATTAATTAAGCAAATAACATCCCAGCATGCTTATGGTCATGTATAAAAATGCTGGACATGTCTGCTTGCCTATAATTATGGCTAGCATGGCTGCAAGAGGAGACCAGTGACCAGACTCAGTGACTTTGAAAGAGGGGTGATTGCTGGGGTGCGTTTGGCAGGAGCTTCTGTGCCCAAAACAGCTCAACTTGCTGATGTTTCACAAGCAACGGTGTCTATGGTGATGTCGGCATGAAGCCCTGAGGGAATGACATCATTAGCAAAGGGCAACAGTGGGCGGAAGTGCATACTCAAGGATTGTGATATCCGTGCATTAATTCGAAGTGCAAGGCAAAACAGCCGAGCAACTGCAGATCAACCTAGGGCGCGAGCAGCCAGTGTCATCAAAAACGGTCGGCCGAGAACTCCACAGAGCGTTATACCATAGTCGGGTTGCAGTGCACAAACAGCTCATCACACCTGGCAATACAAGTTTGTGAGTCCAGTGGTGCAAAGAGAATAGGCAATGCACTACCGAGCAGTGGAGAAATGTGATATGGTAATATGAATCATCCTTCACCATGTTCTCGACAAATGGATGAGTGCACCTGTGGAGCCAACCTAAAGAACTTTATAGCCCTGAGTGCTTGGTTCCAACAGTGAAGGGTTCTGGTGGTTCCTTAATGTTGTGGGCAGCATTTTCCTGTCATGGTTTGGGTGCACTCATGCAGCTGGAAGGCTAGGTCAGTGCTAATCACCACTTAATGGTACTGAGTTATCATCTTCACCCCATGTTGCAGCATTTCTTTCCAGCCGGGAGAGGTGTCTTCCGAGATGACAATCCACAGAGCACGTGTGGTCGCCCAATGGTTTGATGAGCATGACACTGATGTTATCCATATGTCAATATGTCATGGCCTTCTTAGTCACCAGATCTGAACCCAACCAAGCATTTATGGGATATTCTGGAATGACGCCCGAGACAGCGTTTTTCACCTCCATCAACCAGGCATGAGTTGATTAACTTTCTCATGGAAGAATAGTATCTCATCCCTCCTGTAGAATTCCAGAGGCTGGTAGACTCTATGCCACAGCACATACAGGCCCTATGAAGTGACTTTACATTGTTTTTTCCATTTTTTTGTCCAGCACGTACATGTGTGCGTGCGTGCGTGCGTGTGTGTGTAGTCCCTTCCAACTTGGGGGAGTTGTAAATTGTTGTTTTGAAAATGTTTAATAACTGCATTTAGTTTTTATATTGTTGCTGAACTACAAAAGGACAAAAGGGTCCTAGACTGTAATGCAGCCTGTTACAAAAAGAACTATAATTCCCCCTGCAATTGTGCTGCTGTGCATGCTGTGAAATGCATGCTGGGAGAAGGACAGTTCAAGAAGGAGAAGAAAGTTAGAAAGAGTGAGATGGAATCGGTTGGAGGGAGTTGGTGACCTGTGAGGCTGCGTAGAGTACGTTCCGATAGCATTCCAGATTCAAGACCATTTCAATACCTCAACATAATTAAAGAAATAAATAAAAAGTCAAACAAAGAGCTATAGACTGCTTTTTGGCTTGGTGGGAAATTGGCTACAAATCTAAAACAGCATTTAATTCAGTTTGTACCCTCTGCTACTTGGATACCAAGACCAGACTCGCGTTGTGACTGCTGAAGTTACGCGGGAATCGGATCCAAACAGACCAGAGATTGGCTCTACTGAGTCTTCATCTAAAAATCCTGTTTTCCAGGTCAAAGACTGTAAGTAAAAAGAATTCAATTGTATATCATGGCATCCATTTAAAATAATTCTATACAAAAATGAAATCAAATAAAATGCCCAGGTGGTGAAGATATGGTGAAGCATATGTATTAAAATACATTTATTTTCATTCAAAGTATGCTTAGTTTATATTTGTGACTCCATTCTGAATTATCATTACTATTGCACTGCTGGGTTTCAAAAAATTTGTTTCCTGGAGAACATCCCTGAGCATCCTGGGAAGTGTGCACAGTCTTTCCAGGTGGAGACATTGCGCTATTATGAACCATTGAAGATCAAATCAAATAGGAGAAATAACCTGGTGGACCACAACACCTACTAACACTAACTCAGGAAACATCTTCTGTTACGCCAGGTGTATTCAGTGTTTGTGCTGAACATAGGTACATATTCAATTGGATAACAACTGGTTTCTGGTCTGACTTCACCCACTACAGCTGTCTTTGTAACAGAGATACTCAATAAAAAAAATAAATAAACTAATTACACCTGACTGTTTGTCCTTTTGTTACACTGTTTGTACCAAAATCTCCACGTCCATATTGCTAATTTCAGTTTTTGCTTTTGAGTATCCTCATCACCATGGTTAGTACCAGGCTGAGGTCTTTAGTGCCATTCATTTTCTTTTGGAATATGTAGCTTACACATGCAGGGTTGACCCAAACTCGTTATTTATTGTGAAAGGTGTGTCATTCTCCACTTCTAATTGCGGTGAGGGGTATGGTGAGGGGTATTTGAATTGTTTGATTGCGGAATCGCCTGCTTCACCAAATTAGTCTTATAAAATATGCTGTTATTTTGACGCTGATATGGCCGTACTGAACATGCACACTACGTAGCTTTTTGCGGTCATTTTTTTTCCTTTTATAAATGTGGGCCTAAATGCCCCTCAGTGATCCTCTTTTTCCATCGAACCCGTGAGGGCGACCGAAGCGACCTCGCGGGTGGTGGTTGTCTACTTTTTCAGGGAACCAGAGTTGCGGTAAGTAACCTAATGTTCCCTTTCAATTTGAAGATGACCACCACTACATTAGGAATGGGATAATGTATACCAAAGCTGTCGCAAAGGAGAAAGAATGGCAGTATGAAGGACGCACAACATTCTCTAACCCAGAGGTTAGCAGTGTGAACTTACACCCTCAAGGACCCTTGTGCCTACAGAAATTCACATTAATCACATTAATACAATAGAACCTGAAGAAAGTATGTGGTTTAGCACAGCTAGCTGCAGTACAAGTGTCAGACAACGAGGCACCTTTGACCTAGTACCATTATACGCAGTCAAGACTGTGTCCACAATCCAGTGTGACAGACGCTGCTTAGAGAAGAGCTGTCCTAGGGTCTGTGTCCCATGACAGACAAAGAGCTGGTCAGATTGACGCAGAGCTCTTGTCCTAAACACGTAGCATCTCAATGCCCGCACTGGGCAGAGGAAATTCAATCTGTCATCCTCCATTGAAACAAGCGGAGGTGGATGAAAAGACTCCAGTTCCACAGACTGGTTAATGTGGAAGGCTGTAATCACCTTGGGGAGGAAAGCGGGGTTGGTGCTTAGCAACACCCTGCTGCCATCCTCCCAAATACGCATGCAGGAGCTGTGCACAGACAGCGCCTGCAGCTCACTGATCCACTTAGCAGATATGATAGCGAAGAGGAAGGCTGTCTTCATAGACAGGTACTTCAGCTCTATAGAGTGTAAGAACTCAAATGGGGCCTTCATGAGAGCCTCTAGTACAATATTAAGGCTCCATCTGGGGAGAACAGTCCTCCTAGGAGGTTGTAATCGCCTTTGGCCTTTAAGGAAACGGGTAGCCAAAAAATGTGCACCCGGAGACATAGAATCTGCAGGGGCATGTCAAGCAGAGATAGCCACCTGCAACGGCTGGCACAGGGTCAAAAACCATATTCTCCTGGGCCACTTAGGAGCCACTAGAAGAACTGATGCTTTCTCTAACTTGACTTTTTCGAGAAAAGCTGGGAGCAGCAGTATAAGCGGGAAAGCATACAAAAACACTTTGGGCTATTCGTGTGCTAGGGCATCTATGTCGAGTGGACCGCCTAAGCGGTGGAGAGAGTACCACAGGAGGAAATGTGTCGTCTCTTCCAAAACAAAGAGATCGACCTGCGCTATCTCGAACCGTTTCCAAATGAGCCCATATCAATAGCTTGAAAGCTATGCGATGCAACCCCTGGGACTGTAGGCCTCCCTGGTGGTTGACATACGCCACCACTGTTGTGCTGTCCGTCCAGATCAGCACATGTATACTGCTCAGGAAGTGGTGGCGAGCAAGGGATACCGCTTGCAACTCCAGCATGTTTATGTGCATGAATGTCCAGCGGTCCGACCAGGATCCTTGTACTCCTCTGCCTTCCCAGACCGCTCCCCAACCCAGGTTGGAAGTGTCGGGCTGCTGAGCACATATAAGATACAATCAGCCAAATGTGTCTGCCGCGTTTGTCATTGAAGTGTGTGGAAGGGTGGTGGGTAATTCACTGACACACGAGACAGAACAGTTGTACTTGGAACACCACCCAGGTGCCAAGTTTTATTTTCAGGACAGTTTTTACTTTTCACCGGCAGAGGGCACTGTTGTCCGTGGGCTGCCTATCAATGATGATAGACAGCACCACGGAAATACCAAAGCTGGTAAGCGAATTCACTGCAGGCGCACTCGCAGATGCTCAAAGAAATAATAATGAAAACAGAAGACGAAAAGAACAAGGAAAAATAACACAATAATAAAACTACAAATAAAAGGTGCTGCACTCGGCAGCGTTATCCCAGTCGCCGCTACCCGCACGACCCGGATCACCGACCTACTCTACCGGCTCCCTGCCTGCTCTAAACAATACTTCGGGGGTCTGCCCAAGGGCTCCCCGCTGTCTCTCTCTGCCTTGTTCGTTGCCGTGTTTCTCCCAGCTGGTTTCTCGGTCCTCGACCAGCGCTTCCGTATACACAGCGTATCTAAGAGGGCAGACCTGAGGAAACAGCAGAGCATTATTTTATAGGGCTAACAATCTTCCAAGACTAGCCTCTCAGCCATTCAGAGAGGGGGAAAGTCCACACACCCACTCTCCCACCTCCCCGTGTCACTGCCATGACTCACAGGCGGTTGCTGGACAACTGCCGCCCTCTTCCTGCAGCCCTGTGAACACACCAGCAGAGTCAGCACAGATCTCCCCCTGCTACATATCCTTCCCCTCAGAATGACACCACCGGTTCATTTGAAAATCCTACACCCCCATGCCTTCCCAAGAGAAAAAGTCTGCGTTTTGATGCAACTTTCCTGCTCAATAGACTACCCTGAAGGCATAGGGCTGCAAGGCCAAGTACCACCGTATGATTCTGGTGTTGCTATCTTTCATCCGGTTAAGCCATGCTAAAGGGGCATGATCTGTAACCAGGGTGAAGTGTCGCCCCAGGAGGTAGTACCAGAGTGACTCGACTGCCCATTTTACTGCGAGACACTCCTTCTCGATGATGCTATAATTTTTCTCGCGGGGAAGGAGCTTCCTGCTGATGTACAGGACTGGGTGCTCGCTTCCCCGAACCTCCTGCGACAACACTGCCCCGACACCTGTCTCTGATGCATCCGTCTGCAGGGTGAACCTCTTACCAAAATCCGGGCTGCATAGCACTGGCTTACTACACAGCCTCCGCTTCAAGGCAAGAAAGGCCCTCTAGCACGACTTCGTCCACTGAACCATATTTGGGGCAGCCTTCCGGGTGAGGTCTGTCAAGAGAGCAGCGAGCATAGTGAAGCTCTGGATGAATTTTTTATAATAACCCGCTAGTCCCAAGAAAGAGCGCACCTGGGTTTTGGTTGTAGGAACTGACCAGTCAGCCAAGGCTTTCACCTTAGCAACCAGCGGTCTGATCTGGCCACCCCCTACTCGTTACCCCAAATACTCCGACTCACTCTTCCCAATGGCACACTTCTTTGGGTTAGCAGTGAGCCCCGCCTCCCGCAAGGATTGCAGCACCGCCGCTACCTTACACAGATGACTCGGCCAATCCTCACTGTGTATAACCACGTCATCTATGTAAGCAGCGGCGTACTGCTGATGCGGCCGCAAGATGTGATCCATCATCCGCTGGAAAGTGGCGGGTGCTCCGTGCAACCCAAAGGGCATGGTCCTAAATTGCTACAACCCGAAGGGAGTCGAAAACGCCGTCCTCTCTCTAGATTCCAGAGTCAGGGGTATCTGTCAGTATCCCTTTGTTAAACCAGTGTCGTCATAAAATGAGCTGTGCCTAGACGCTCCAGCAACTCATCTACCTGGGGCATCGGATAAGCGTCAAATTTCGATTTCTCATTGATTAGTCTGAAATCAATGCAAAATCGAGTTGACCCGTCGGGCTTATCGACTAAAACGATTGGACTGTTTCAGTCACTTTGGGACTCTTCTATTACCCCCAGTCTCAGCATTTCATCAATTTCCACTTTTATTACCTGTCTTTTACGCTCAGGTATACGGTACGGCCTCTGGCGAACTAGCGCCCCCGGCTCAATATCAATGTGATGATGGGCTACTCGAGTCTGCCCCAGGGACGGAAGAGAACACGTCAGGAAACTCCGCCACCAGACCGTGAGCCTGACATTTCTGCGTTGGTGTCAGATTCTCAGCAATCTGTACCGATCCTTTTCTTGCCAACACAGAAAGATCAGGTCCCAGGTCCGTGACGTCATCTGCATGCGCCACTAACAACGCCTCTGGTTGCAACCAAGGCTTTTAGAGGTTGATATGATAAATATGTTTCTCTCTCCGTCACTCCAGCTGGCAGATCTCATAGTCCACTTTCCCAACCTGGCATGCAACCTCAAAGGGTCCTTGCCACTTAGCCAAGAGTTTCGACTTAGAACTGGGTAATAATAGAAGCACCTTATCCCCCGGCTGAAATGTGCGCAACCGGGCTCCTCGGTTATACTGTGTCTCCTGTCTATGCTGTGCCTGCTGCAAATTGTCATGCGCCCATTTCCCCACAGACTCAAGACGCTTGCGCAGGTCCAACACATACCAGACGGTATTGGTCAAATTATCCTGCTGCTCCTCCCACATCTCTCTGACCAGATCGAGCATGCCCCGGGGTCTCCACCCATACAACATCTCGAATGGTGAAAACCCCGTGGAAGCCTGGGGTACCTCCCTGATCGCAAAGAGAAGGGGAGGAATCAGCTGGTCCCAGTAACGCACATCACTACGAATAAACCCCTGCAACATGCTCCTTGGGAATCCCCACCCGGCAGAAAACCTTTACAAGCTCGTTGGCAACAGACTTAGCGGACATAGATCGGAGGGGAATAGCCTCTGGATAACGTGTAGCGTAATCCAGAATGACCAGTAGATGGGTGTATCCTGCCGCGCTCCTCTCTAATGGCCCAACTATGTCCATCCCAATACGCTTAAACGGAGCTTCCACTAGGGGCAAAGGCACCAGTGGGGCTCGTGGAACGGCTCTAGGGCTGGCCTTTTGACATTCCCCACAACGCTTACAAAACTGCTTGACATCGCCATCCAGCCCCAGCCAGAAGAACCGTTACACAAGCCTTGCTTTAGTTTTATCCCTTCCCAAATGACCAGACAGGGGAATAGCGTGAGCCAGCTGCAACAAATCCTCCTTAAAGGGCTGAGGAATGAATAACTGATGACGCCCTTCACCGGTCTGGGATAATTTATCAACACGGTACAGCAGGTCTCGATTAATTTCAAAGCAGGGGTACGTGACGGCGCATCTGGGCTCGACCACCTGACCATTAACCACCGCTTCTTGGTCAAAGAGCCTGCCCAGCATGTCGTCACGCCCTTGCTCGAGTCGGAAGTCATGGGAGCGAGCTAAGAAATCAGCTCCCATGGCTTCCAACTCGGGGTCAGGTCGATCCCAAGAAGAGGCAGCCGAGCCAGACCCCTGCGCTGGCTCCGCGACCTCTCCCCCGGACTCTTCAACAACCGCCACCACCTGAAACTTCTCCGACTCCCTCCATTGCCAGCCCTCATTCTTAGCGATCCAGGGCTCCCGTTTAGTTTTACAAGGTTTAAATTTATGGCAAAACCATTCTGGATCGCGAATGGGAAAAATTTCTCCAATTACTTCCTCTTTCTTAGCCAATAAAGAGGACGGGCTATCAGAGCAGCCAGCCAATCTTTAAACTGCTCACAGTCCCATCCCAGAACTACTGGTACCGGCAATCGAGGACATAATCCTACCTGCACCTGCGTCACCTGCTGGCCAATAGTCATACAAACATTGATCTTGGGATAGAAGCGGACATCCCCATGAATACATTTAATATGCACCCGTCCCAATATACGTTTATGCTCCAGTGAGATTAGGCTTTCCTGTACTAGAGACTGACCACACCCTGAATCCAGGAGAGCCTGGGTTTTTGTACCATCCACTGTCACAGGAATAACAAAACCTGTGTGCTGAAGTGAATGAGGTAACTGAATGCGCCTACCTGGTCGGCTGAGGTCACACTCCATCACGGGGCAGTCCCGGGCGAAGTGGCCCACCTCCCTGCACGTCCAACACCTTGGTGGGCTGGTTTCTCTCCCCGAAGTTTTGGCAACAGGAGGAAACACTGGAGCCATAAAATGGGCTCGCCGATAAGGCATCAGCGTGAGACCCCGGTCTGACACTGCAGCAGCCCGTGGGTATCTCCACCCTGCCCCAGTTCCCGGGCCGGGAGCTCCCGCCGACACCCCCCGAGCAAATCCTAGACTATCCCTTCCCCCCAGTCCCCTCGCCCTCTCCAGGGTCAGTTGAGGGGTCGATCCGGTAGCTGCGCTCCTCCCAGACGGTCTCGCAGGCGTTGGTTCCGCCGCCTGGTACTGTTCCGCCAGTTCGACTGCCCAATTCAGAGTATCTGGTGCCTGTTGCTGGAGGTGGAGCTGAGGTCCCGGGGCCAGACACTCCAGAAACCACTCCACCACGATCAGCTCCACCAACCTGGCTTTGGTGACCGCGTCCGGGTTCAGCCAACCCATGGTATAATCCTTGAGCTGGTGGGCAGTAGTTCGAGGGTGCTCCCCTGCCGCAAACTGCTCCTCCCGGAATTTCTTCCGTTAGCCCTCCGGTGTGGCCCCCACATGATTTAGGATGGCTGCCTTCAGCAGGGGGTAATCCAGCATGTGCTCCGGGGACAGCGTCCTCGCAGCTGCTTGAGCCTCCCCGGTGAGTTGGGGCAACAAATAACTAGCCCACTGGGCTTGGGGCCACCCCGCCGAGATCACCGTAGCCTCTAACACCTCCAAATAGGCGTCAGGTCGATCCTCGGCCGTCATTTTGGTGGATCTCTGGATGGAATGGTCTGGAGCTGCGGGTCTAGCCACCCCCTGCACTGCGGCATGAAGTGCAGGAAGTCCATCAGGGCTGCAAATTGGGTGGCATCCATAGCTTCTCTGTCCTGGTTCTGTGGGTGCTCTGCTTTTACGGGCAATGCCAGTGAATCCCACTCTAACACCACATGTGGAAGGGTGGTGGGTAATTCACTGACACACGAGACAGAACAGTTGTACTTGGAACACCACCCAGGTGCCGAGTTTTATTTTCAGGACAGTTTTTACTTTTCACCGGCAGAGGGCACTGTTGTCCGTGGGCTGCCTATCAACGATGATAGACAGCACCACGGAAATATCAAAGCTGGTAAGCGAATTCACTGCAGGAGCACTCGCAGGTGCTCAAAGAAATAATAATGAAAACAGAAGGCGAAAAGAACAAGGAAAAATAACACAATAATAAAACTACAAATAAAAGGTGCTGCACTCGGCAGCGTTATCCCAGTCACCGCTACCCGCAAGACCCGGATCACCGACCTACTCTACCAGCTCCCTGCCTGCTCTAAACAATACTTCCGTATACACAGCGTATCTAAGAGGGCAGACCTGAGCCACACTTGTAGCGGGCGCATGCAAAGCAGACCCAGCTGAATGGCTGAGATAGCTGTGACCATCAGACCCAGTAGTTTTTGGCACAATCTGATGGTGACTTGCGATTCCTGTCGGAACAGGAAGAGGCAACCCTGGATAGCTGCAACTCTGTCGTAGTGGAGTCCAGCCGGAGCCCCAGGTACATGGTGCATTGCACTGGTGTAAGCTGACTCTTTGCATCGTTTATGGTGAGGCCCAGCCTGACCAGATGCTCTGTCACAACTGTGTGGGCCAGTGCTCCCTCTCATGACTGGGAACAGATCAACCAGTAGTCGAGATAGTTCATTACTCTGATCTCCTGCAGCCGCAGGGGAGTCAGGATAGTGTCTATGCACTTACGTACACAGAGCTAGGGAGAGGCTGAAAGGCAGCACAGCAAACTCATATGCACTTCCTTGAAAGGAAAAGTGCAGATACTTTCTGTGCACTGGACGAATGGGAACATGAAAGTATGCATCCATGGTGGTGAACCATCCGCCCAGCCAGACGGACTGAAAAATGTGAAGGTGAGTCAGTATTCAGAACCTCCATTTTTTTAAGAACCAGTTTAGGAGCTGCAGGTCTAAGATGGGGCGAAAGCCGTCGTCTTTCTTGAGTACCAGAAAGTACCTCAAGTAGTACCACTCGCCGTGAGAGATAGGTTCTACGAGACGAATGGCACACTTGCACAGCAAGGCAGCCACTTCTTGCGGAAGTACCGAGGCTTGTAGAGGGTCTGTCCCGAAAGTATTTGTGAGAACTCAAAAGGGAGGAGGTCCCAAGCAAAACTGAAGTGCATAGCCGTTTTGCAATGTCTGAGGTGTGGTCTACGGCCGCCAGCCTTCAGGGGCCTTGTTTGGGCTGCTGAGGCTTGGGGCTGGACAGTTTGGGATGAGTGCTTAGGGCTCTGGCCATGAAAACTCCTCCTGTGACACTGGTTTGTGGACTGACCATGACCTGCGTTCACTCTGCCTGCCATTTGGGCTCGGTTACCAGCTGATGTGCACCTCTGAATCTCCAAGCTGCCGCTTCTACAACAGTAACAAACTCTCCCAGTAGATGTAGTGTACAGTTTCAAGAAATAAAATGTAAGTATTCATATTTTTTGAAGATGAAAGCCCATTTTTTTGTTAAAAAAAAAATTAACAATGTATGCGATGATCACAACTGAGTATTTAACATATGTGTTCATTTATATGCTCGCTCGACTACAAAATAGGCTACACATCCCATTCGCAGATTTACATAGCTCCATGTAAATGATGTGTGCTACACAACCAAACCATTTACACAGATACGCACAGATTTGTATTTTCACTGCATGACATACTGCATTCTAAAGAAAAAAAAGGCAGTGCCTAACCAAATGTGTTTTTACATTCATTTCCAAGATTTCACTGACTTTTGTTAAAATTCACGATTTTCACGATTTCCGTGACCTCCATGACAAATTGTATCCTTAATCGTAATTGAGATTGTGATGACAGTTAAATTAGTATAGCTTCATTTTCTTGACTTTACACACTTAACCCCTTTCTTTTCGAGTCAGGTGCAGGCCATTTTATCATGGGCTAGTACACTGTAGTGTGTGATCACAGACATGCACGCACACACACACAAATGCGTGGGCCAGCACAGACATTCCAGGATGCTAATAGTGTCCTAAGAATCCCGGGCCAGTCCGCCCCTGCCTGTGGCTAGACCTGTGGACAGACCTGCAGATAGACCTGCAAATAGACAGGTTTAAAAGGCACTGCATAGCAAAATGACAATCAGTGCTGCATCTCCAGCTAAGCCCCACCCCTTGCTCACTGAATTTTTCACATACCTCTTCATAGTCATGCATACTGATAAATCCTCTCCTGATCACTTGTTTTATCACCTCAATAATGCGAGTAATTCAAGTAATTATTTTATTACTATAACATCTCAAAATGCTCTGCAAATGTCCGTGATATTCTTTGAGCGCTGAATGTGGAAGCAGCTATCTTCTTTCTTTGTGTCCATGTTATCTCAGTGGTGCATGGGGCTATGTGTATTGCTCAGATACGACCCTTTTTTCTCTCGGCTCATATCTGTCTCACTCAGCCATTTAAGGGTTTTCTCTCTTTTTCCAGAGAAAAAACAACTAGAGACCTGTGCTTGACATCTTTTTGATGTCGGATAGGGTCTGGAAAGGGAATATTGTAATGTAATGTTGTGAGATTTTATACATATTGTCACGGAGGCCGGCTGTGGGATTCACTCTGCTGGAGCCACTGCTCCCTTTGCTTTCCATTGTCACTGCTTCTGCTGTGAGTCTCGTGTTCTGCTGTGAGGGGGGGGGGGGTGGCGTGTCCTGCTGGCACCCCATTGTCACTGCAGTTGCTGTGAGTGGGGGCATGTCCTGCTTGCACCCCATTGTCACTGCTGCTGCTGTGTGTGTGTGTGTCGGGGGAGTGTCCTGCTGGCACTCGCGAGTTTTGGAGAAATGGGAGGAGAGAGACAGGGCAATAGTTCTAGAAAGAGGAAGGGTCAATAGAAGATTTCTTAAGAATGGGGGTGACACAAGTAGTTTTGAAGGCTGAGGGAAAGGAGCCAGAGAGCAGAGAGGTGTTAAAGGGTGAGATAAAAGGATAAAAGGAAGAAGAGCGGGGATTGGAAGAAGTGATTAGGAAGGGAATCTAGGGCACAAGTAGTTGGCCTGGAACCCAGGAGCAAGGAGCAAAGGTCTACGTCAGATAGAGGTGTGAAAGTTGAGAATGAGGGGGTGGGGGACGATGGTCTGGAGAATAGCTTCTGAATGTCTTCTACTTTGATAGATTGATAGAAAGAGTGTTTGACAGAGGTGAGGGCTGTTAAAAGAGGAGGGAGCAGTAGTGGTCTAAATCAGAAGGTCTTAGATATCTTCCATCTTCGCTCAGTGGTGCACAACTCATTATCGGATGAGTGAGTATAGAGGATAGCCAAGGCTGGTGAGGGGAGCGAGCAGGGTGGGATGCAGTAGGAGTCAAGATTTGCAGTGAGTGAGGAAAAGGAGTCATGATGACAGTCTGTTGAACCTGGGAGAATGAGTCAGTAGGGGGAAAAAGGGTGAGAACAGAGGAAGTAAAGATGGTTGGGGAAAGTGCGAGGAGATTTCAGCTAAAAGAGAGAAGGGGTAGAAGTGGATGGGAGAGAGAGTAGATGAAACAGTAATCCAAGAAGGGGAGGGGCGATAGTAGTGGAAGGAGGAGAGCAGAGCAGTTTCTGGGAAAAATCAGGTCTGGTTGGCAGACAGCTTTGTGAGTAGGAGGCGAGGGGGAGTTGAAGAGAGAAGGAATCAATTAGAGGAAGCAGCATAATGAGTCTAGTTGGAGAGATGATTGTTAACTTATTACTGCTTGTATTTCACTGTTTTCAGTTATGTATTGTGGTAAAATATGGGGCAGGGTCATTAGCCCTTAGCGGTCCATTTATTCAGCACTTGTCCAATTTATTTTCAGACGTGCTGTTTATTTTAGACGTTCTGTTTTAAATTTTTTTTTTTTTCTGAGTACAACGGGTTTAAAAGGCCCTGCATAACAAAAGTACTGCATCTCCAGCCAAGCCCCATCCCTTGTTCACTGTGTTTTTCACATACCTCTTTATAGACATGCATACTGATAAATCACCTCTTGATATGCCCCTTTTTTCATCTTCATTCAGCCCCTATAGGTCTCACTCTGCCATTGAAAGGTTCTCTCTGCTTTTTCCAGAGAAAAAACAACTAGAGACCTATGTGTGACGTCTTCTTGATCAGCCTGGAAAGGGAAAATTGTAATGTCGGTCCTGGTCCGACATAGGACTGCAAAGGGTTAATGGAAGGTACATGAGGGCAAGTTTGATGGCAAATTATACCCTCATGTTTCCGGAAGTAAGATGGCTGACCCCAGAGAAACTACACCTCCCAGACGTCCTTTCAATAGGAAATGACGGCATCATGAAAGGCCAATCTCAACATAAAAAGGGCAAAGTAAGTCAGTTGGAAAGAGTAGAGGAGAGCTTTGTGCTGAGAGACCTGTAAGTGCTGTTTATTGTGAAAACCTGTGTTTTGACCTGCTTTTGCTTGACTGCCTGATTGATACCTGACCCCGGATTGTGCTGAGAAGCTGATTTTATGTACCGACTTTGTGCCTGTTTTTCAACCTGTCTTTTGGAGCTTGTTTATTATTATAAATAAATCTCCATCAGGTGCCGTCCTGATTACAAAGAACTTTGTTGTATGGGAGCTTATTTTTACATATTTCTGCTACTGTTAGATGCGTGCACATTTACTCCCACACAGTGAATTTTCCACGGTATGTTTAACCCTTTGCGGTCCTATGTCAGACCAGGTCCGACATTACAATTTTCACCTTCCAGTCTGATGTCAGACCATGTCCAACATCATCAAAAAGACATAAAGCACAGGTCTCTAGTCGTTTTTTTTTCTCCGGAAAAAGCTGATAAAACCTTTCAATGGCCGAGTGAGACTGAATGAAACTGAAAAAAAGGGCGTATCTCACAGCCCCATCCACTACAGAGATAACACGGACATAACAAAGGAGGTAGTTGCTTTTGCATCCAGTGCTCAAAGATTATCATAGGCGTTTGTAGAGCTTTTTGAGATGTTATAGTAATAAAATAATGACTTGGATCGCATTACTGAGGAGTTTGATAAAACGAATGATCAGGAGAGGATTTATCAGTATGCACGTCTATAAAGAGGTATGTGAAAAATTCAGCGAACAAGGGGTGGGGCTTAGCTGTAGATACAGTACTGAGTGTCCTTTTGTGATTCAATGCCTTTTAAACCTGTTTTACTCTGGAAAAAAATTAAACAGCACGTGTAAATTACACAGCAGGTATGAAAATAAATTGGATATATATATATATATATATATATATATATATATATATATATATATATATATATATATATATATATCAAAAGAACACTGCACCATTGAAATGAACATGGGGGGAACAATGAAGCAAATTGGGTGAAAAACAGTTGTTTTATTAGCACTTTTACCAACCAAGCATAATCACAACTTTTCTTTTTAACAAAACAGAATATGGAACACTGAAGATAACTATTTACAATTGTACATGCTCAGACCATGTCCCATTACTTTCTCTGCCATAAGGCAGTTCCTGTCTGGCACAAGATACAATGGATAAAACTCTCTCTCTCTGGTCTGCAGCTTCTCTAGCACTGAACTACAGTGCCGAGAAAAGGTTTGTGAACCCTAATGATAATTATGGAAATTCCATTGTTTTACCATGACGGCCTTCTGATCAAAACCAGTCTTTTCTTAAATATCCAATAAGGTTTATATTAACCATGTCTTTTGAAACAGAATGATGTATGAATTAGACAAACAATGAGTAATAAAGATTTAGGGTATGTGAAGAAGTAAGTGAACCCTTGGTTTTATCAGCTCAATTATGAGGATAATTAGAATCAGGTGTTTAAATAATTAGGTAGCTTTTCAGGTGTGAGTTTGGGAAGCCCCACCCTATATAAAGATCAGAAACTTTGTGAGTTGGGTCTTCACCATACAGGTGTGTGGAAACACATTATGCCATGATCTAAAGAAATCTCTGAGGACATCAGAAAAACAGTTATTGATGCTCATCAGTCTAGAAAGGGTTACAAAACCATTTCTAAGGATTTGGGGCTCCACCAATCCACTGTCAGTCTACAAATGGAGAAAGTTCAAGACCACAGTCACTCTACCCAGGAGCGGTCATCCTAACAAAATCTCTCTAAAAACAAACCAGTAAACGATCAACGAAGTCAGAAAGAACACCAAAGTAACATCCAAGGATCTGCAGGCTACTCTCGCCTTGGCTAATATGAGTGTTCATGACTCAACTATTTGAAAAAGACTGAACAATGCATAGCCAGGAGGGCACCACTGCTCTGTAAAAAGAACATTGCTGCCCATCTGAAGTTTGCCAAAGAGCAAACAGATGATCTACAAGACTTCTGGAACAATTTTCTCTGGACAGACAAGTCAAAGGTAGAACTTTTTGGCCTCGATGAGAAACGTTATGTTTTGCGAAAACCAAACACTGCGTTCATACAGAAGAACCTCATCCCAACTGTCAAGCATGGTGGTGGGAGTGTGATGGTTTGGAGCTGCTTTGCTGCCTCAGGACCTGGATGGTTTGCCATCATTGACACAACCATGAATTCTGCATTGTATCAGAAGATTCTAGAGGAGAATGTCAGGCCATCCGTCTGTGAGCTGAAGCTGAACTGAAAGTGGGTCATGCAGCAAGACAATGATCCTAAACATACAAGCAGATCTACAATAGAAAATGGCTGCAGAAGAAGAAATTCCACGTTTTAGAATGGCCTAGTCAACATCCGGACCAAAACCCCATCGAAATGTTGTGGCAGGACTTGAAGTGAGCTGTCCAAGCAAGGAAACCCTCAAAAAGAAAACAAGGACCAGGGGTGAAAAAAGAAACAAGGACCAGGGGTCACAAATAGAGATTAGACAAAGGGGCATTCAGAACAGAAAATAGGAGACACTTTTTTTACACAGAGAATTGTGAGGGTCTGGAATCAACTCCCCAGTAATGTTGTTGAAGCTGACACCCTGGGATCCTTCAAGAAGCAGCTTGATGAGATTCTGGGATCAATAAGCTACTAACAACCAAACAAGCAAGATGGGCCGAATGGCCTCCTCTCGTTTGTAAACTTTCTTATGTTCTTATGTTCTTAAGTGTCACTGAGTTGAAGCAGTTCTGTAAGGAGAAATAGGCCAAAATTCCTCAAAAACCAATGTGAGAGACTGACCAAAAATTACAGGAAAAACTTAGTTGAAGTAGTTGATGCTCAAGGGGGTGCCACCAGTTACTGAATCTAAAGGTTCATATACTTTTTCATACATGGATATTGAATGTTGAATCATTTGTGGATAAATAAATGTTGAACAAGTATTATGTTTTTGTGTCATTTATTTAATCAGGTTATCTGCATCTATTATTAGGACTTAGATTAAGATCTAATAACATTTTAGGTTTGAAATATGTGAAATATGTGAAAATCCTAAGGGGTTCACAAACTTTCTCTGCACTGTATGTATGCAGCTGAGATTCTAAGCTTTCCAACCATACCGCCTCTTTCCCTCAAGCCGCTAGAATGACGTAGCAAATCGACTCAAAACGAAACCTAAGCTGTGAACCGATGGGAGGCTTACATTCAGGCGATCGTAGTTCCGGCTAGGATTATTGCTTACAAACACTGAATACCTCAATAGAAAGCCCTGGGTCTATACTTTTAAAGAAGGTGGCTTTTAATGTGCCTGAGTAATATGTATGTAATGTTTATTGCATGAATGGGGCTGAGTTTAGAGTTAAAATTGCCAAAAGAATGTTATGAATAGAGGTGGTGATAGAAGAGTCAAAAAAGAAGCTCCTCAAGAAAGTGAGAAGGGGGACCAGGGGAGCAATAGAGAACAATAAGAAGCAGATGACAGGGAGAATGGAGTCTGTCGGCATGAAACTCAAAGGTGCAGAAAGAGATGGAGGAAAGAGCAGAGGGGATCAAGAAGTTCCAGGATGGAGAAAATAGGGATCCAGTTCCCCACCTCATCCTGAGGAGCAGGGAGAGTGAGAGAGGACATTGAGAGAGGAGAGAGCACTGGAGTTGCAGTGTTCTCTGAGGTGACCTATGTTTCTGTAAGCGACAGAAAGTCTAGAGAGAGATGAGAGGCAAAGGCAAAGAAGAAGTCAGCCTTGACATGAGAGGAGTAGGCAGAGATGGTCAGCCTTGAGAGATGAGAGACGTAGGCAGAGATGAAGTCAGCCTTGAGAGATGAGAGATGTAGGCAGAGATGGTCAGCCTTGAGAGATGAGCAACATAGGCACAGATGATGTCAACCTTGTGAGATGACAGGAGTAGGCAGAGATGAAGTCAGCCTTGTTGCAGGCTGACTGGCAGTTCTAGAGGGCACCAGAGAGAGAAAGAGCAGGAGGAAGGAGCAGATGATGGGGAAAGGGGTAGAGAGATCAGGCTGGAAGGGTTAGAAAGTGCTGGTGAGAGATTCAGAAACTTGAAAGGAGAGAATTACTGGGATAGGAGAGAAAGTCATAGTGGACAACCTAGCTGTTAGAAGGTAGCAGAGGCATGGAGCTGTGTAGACAGAACACAGAAGCAGAAAAGGCAGAGAGTATAGGTAAGGAAAGAGGCTGCAATTTGGGACAAGCAAGAGTAACCTATATAGCCGATAACAGCAGTTGCTATCACCTGTGCGAATCAAAGTAGTTATTCAACGCAGTTAGCGATAATTAGCTTAGGAATGTTATCTCAACAGTACATTAACCTCAAGAGCTTCTAAGCAAACAGAATATGCAAGTGGGAAAATATTACAAAATATTATTTCAGACCCTTTTATTAAATAAAACTGTTCTGGAGGCTACACCCTCTATGTGTGTTGTCTACAAATTACAAGTTGAGCAAAAGTACATATTCAATTTTATAGTAATAAGGTGAGAGTTTTAGCTGCATTCAATTAAATAGATAGGAAGTTTATTAAAAGTCTAGTTGCTAGTTATGGAAAGGGGTTTTCTCAATATTCAGTCAGCGTCTGGTAATTCCTATCAGCTCCTTTTGCAACAAAACTGAAGCCAAACCTGGCTTGGCAGGTTGGCCTAAGTAACAAGGATGGATTTCTATACATTGATGATGAATGTGGCTTGCTATGCAGTGATGATGAGTGTGGCTTGCTATGCAGTGATGAGGGGTGTGGCTTGCTATGCAGTGATGATGAGTGTGGCTTGCTATGCAGTGATGATGGGTGTGGCTTGCTATGCAGTGATGATGAGTGTGTTGATTAATACTAGCAGTATTTTGAAAACCTCATTCCAAGAGAGTAGTTGGTTGGCAATATATTCAAAGTTTACATTGTTACTAATACCATTCTTAAGAAGCTCACATTTAAAATTATAACCAGTCTAGGTAACACTTTATAACAAGGTCCAATAAAAAACACTTTATTAACCCTTCATAGAAGATGAATGCATAGTATATAAAGTATGAACAAACAGTAAAGTACCTTATTAGCATTATTAATGCTTTATAAGGTCCCTTTGGACATTGTCACAATTTGTTGTTTTATAACCTGAAATCTTGATGCATTTAAATGGGATTTTTTCCCATTGATTTACACAATTACTCAACACTTTCAATGTATGATAAAATGGTGGTGGGGGGGGGGTAAAAATTATATCAATTAAAAATAAAAACCTGAAAAATAGAAGAGAAGTATTCACCTCCTTTGCTGTGACACTCCTAAATAAGCTCAGGTGCAACCAACTGCCTTCAGAATTCACACAATAGGTTAAATGGAGTCCATCTGTGTGCAATAAAAGTGGTTTACATGATTTCAGATTAAATACACCTGTCTCTGTAAGGTCCCACATTTGGGTAATGCATTCAAAGCAATGATACTACCATGAAGACCAAGGAGCTTTCAAAACAACGCTGGGATAAAGTTTTGGAAAGGCACAGATCAGGGGAGTGGTATAAAAAGATTTCAAAGGAGCACAATCAAGTCAATCATTAAGAAGTTGAAGGGGTATGGCACCATCCAGAATCTGCTTAGAGCAGGCTGTCCTCCCAAACTGAGCAGCTGGGTAAGAAGGGCATTGGTCAAAGAAGCCACCAAGAGGCCAAAGACAACTCTGAAAGAACTTCAGCATTCCATGGCTGAGATGGGAGAAACTGTGCATGTATCAACAATAGCTCAGGTACTCCACAAATCTGGCCTAGATAGATGAGTGGCAAGAAGGAAGCCATTTCTGAAGAAAAGCCCTTGGATTTTGCAAAAAGGCATGTGGGAGACTCTGAAAAGATGTGGTAAAAGATTCTGTGGTCCAATGAAACAAAAATTGAACTATTTGGCCTAAATGCAAAGCGTTATAGCTGGCGCAAACCCAACACATCACCTAGGTAACACCATCACTACTGTGAAGCATGGCAGTGGCAGCATTATGCTATGGGGATGCTTTTCATCGGCAGGGACTGGGAAGCTTGTCAGGGTAGAGAGCAAAATGGATGGAGCTAAATACAGGCAAATCCTTCAGGAAAGCCTGCTTCAGTCTGCAAAAGACCTACGACTGGAACAGAGATTCACCTTTCAGCAAGACAATGACCCCAAGCACACAGTCAAAGCGACACTGGAGTGCCTTAAAACCAATTAAATGAATGTCAGAGTGGTCTTGTCAAAGCCCGGTCTTGAATCTGATTAAAAATCTGTGGCAAGACTTGAAGATTGCTATCCACCAACGATCCCCATCCAACCTGGCAGAGCTTGAACAATTTTGTCAAGAAGAATGAGCAAATATTGCACGATCCAAATGTGCAAATCTGGTAGAGACTTACCCCAAAAGACTCACAGTTGTAATTGCTGCAAAAGGTGGTTCTACCAAGTATTGACGCAGGTGGATGAATACTTATCTAACCAAGACGTTTCAGTGTCGTCGTCGTCCCCCACCGCATTAACTGTTGTTTCACAATAAATCTTATCTTGTCTCTTCAAATTGTTGAGTAGGTTGTGTAAATCAAAGGGAAAAAAATCCCACAATAAACTGTGAAAACATCCAAGGGAGGTGAATACTTACTATAGCACTGTGTGTATAATGGCAAGACAAAAAATTGTGCCTTTGAACGGGGTATGGCAGGAGGTGCCTGGCATGTCGTTATGAGTGTGTCAAGAACTGCAATGCTGCTGGGTTTTTCACGCTCAGCAGTTTCCTGTGTGTATCAAGGATGGTCCACCACCCAAAGGACATCCAGCCAAAGACAGGCCAGTGGTCGAAAATGGCTCATTGATGAAAGTGGCCAAAGGAGGCTGACACGAATTGCGCAGAGCAACAGACAGGCTACAGTTAGTCAACTGACAGTCCAGTACAACATTGGTGCCAAAAGACCCATAAAAGAATGCACAACTCGTCGTAACTTTACACGAATGGGGTATGGCAGCCGATGACCTAACAAAGTTCCACTTCTTTCAGCAAAACACAAGAAACTGTGGTTGCAGTGGGCTAAAGAACAAAAACACTGGAGACTGGAGGATTGGAAAAACATTGCCTGGTCTAATGAATCCTGGTTCCTGCTGTTTCACGCTGATGGGAGGACTAGGGTATGGAGAAAAACACATGAGTACATGCATCCATCATGCCGCGTGTCAACATTGCAGGCTAGTGATGGTGTGGGGTGTGTTTTCATGCCACACATTGGGCCCCTTGATAAAAGTGGAGCAACGTTTGAATGCCACAGAATATCTGAACATCATTGCCAATCAGGTGCATCTATTCATGGCAGCAGTGTATCCATCTGCTAATGGTTTTGTTCAGCAGGATAATGCCCCATGCCACAAGGCTAGGATTGTCCAGGGATGGTTCCATGAACATGACAGTGAATGCAGCATATGCAGCGGCCTGCCCATTCACCAGATCTCAATCCAATTGAGCATCTGTGGGATGAGATGGAACAAGCTATTCGAAGATCCACTTCCAGCCAACTTGACACAACTGTGGAAAGCATTGGAGTCAACATTGGCCAGCATCCCAGTGGAAGGCTTTCGACACCTTGTAGTGTCCATGCCCCAATGAATTGAGGCTGTTCTGATGCAAAAGGGGGTGCAAGTCAATATTAGGAAGGTGTTCCTAATGTTCCTAAAGTTTTGTACACTCAGTGAATATATATATATATATATATATATATATATATATATATATATATATATATATATATAGTGAAGGATTGGTTAGGAAAGGAGCAAAATTAAAAAGGAGAACATAAATTAACTGGAGGATAAACAAAGAAATTAAATTATATAATGTGCTTGAGGTTAAAACTAAAGATGGAATAATTGATTAACTACTAAATGATAAAGGTGTGAAAAATAAGAGATTAAAAGTCTTCCCAGCGACAGCGTGTGGAAGCGACAGCGAGTAAGAGACGTACAGGCGTGAAAAAGTACAGAGCAGTTTAGAAGCAGTAAGGAGAAATAGCATCTTTAATTGCTTTAATCAGAAAACACAGGACATTGGGGAAACACTGCAAGCAGCTCAAAGTCAAACAGCCGCATGTGTTTTTCTAATAACAAACAAGCTTAAACTCGGAGCAGCTGATTGAAATTCAGCGCCGTTCTGAGACACGGGCGAGGGGAGGAGACAACAGCACAGCAGAACAACGCAGTTAAATGAGGCAGTCTTCCCAGCGATAGCGTGTGGAAGCGACAGCGAGTGGGAGAAGTACAGGCGTGGAAAAGTGCAGAGCAGTTTAGAAGCAGTTTGAAAGCAGGTTGACAGCAGCAGAAAAAACTAAACTTAAAAAAAAAAAAAAAAAAAACATCAACATGTGGTCTTCAAGCCAGTAATCTGTGTGCGTAAAGTGCCGCGCGATCCAGGACTTGCATAAACTAGTAAGTATGCTAGAAATGGAGCTGGCAGAAGTGAGACAGCAACAGGATCTTGAGGAAATGGCACACCCACAATTCATGGAAGTCTGCATCACCCCTAACAGAATGAAAGCCACCAGGGAGATAGAAGGTCAGAACAGCTGGGTTCAGGTAGGCAGAAGCAGGGAAAAAAAGAAACTTTGTCAAACACAACCACCAGAAATCAAAACAACCAACAAATCTGAGTCACTTCAGAATTTTGATGAGCAGAACCAACAACAAGAGAATGAAAGGAACAACATCAGGACCCTATTGACAGTGGTGACCAGACAGCAAAAAGAAGGTAG
The DNA here is from genome assembly GCF_017654505.1 of Polyodon spathula. NCBI lineage: Eukaryota > Metazoa > Chordata > Actinopteri > Acipenseriformes > Polyodontidae > Polyodon > Polyodon spathula. The sequence continues at coordinate 15,910,357 of NC_054553.1, forward strand.
GTCATGATTGTTGGGGACTCCATATTGAGAAACACAGCAAGTTCAATTTGCAGTTTGGACCCCCTTACTACAACTGTGTGCTGCCTTCCGGGAGCCTTGGTCAAGCACATCACTGAGAACATGAATAGGCTCCTAGAACGAACAAGAGACGACCCGGTAGTAGTCGTCCACATCAGTACAAACAACATTGGAAGAGACAGACCAAAATCCCTGCAAAACAAATTCAGAGATCTAGGAAGGAAATTAAAAGAGAAAACCAAAACTGTGGTATTTTCTGGTATACTACCGGCACCTTGCAAAGGACCATATGGACAGTTGGAAATAATTAATCAAAACGCACGGCTGAAGACGTGGTGCACACAGGAAGGCTTCACTTATCTTGATCATTGGACCACATTCTACAACGAGGACTATCTGTATAGACAGGACGGACTGCACTTAAATAACAAGGGAACCAGTCTACTTGGAGAAAAAATCCTCGAGCAGGTTCAGAAGCATTTAAACTAGAAAGGGGGGAGAAATCAACAAAAAAACAGAAGGGAGATCGCATCAAAACAAGAACAACAACTTAGGTAAGACAACCATTAAATGTATTTATCTAAATGCTAGAAGTATCAGAAACAAAATTCTAGAACTTGAAGCTACTGCACTAACAAGTAATTATGATGTGATAGGTGTTACAGAAACTTGGTTGTCTGAGAGTGATGGGGACGAATATAATATTTGTGGGTATACACTGTATAGGAAAGACAGGCAGGACAGAGAGGGAGGAAATTGAAATGGTGGAAATGACAAATGACTGCTTCCTAAACACAATTTGTCAAGGCACTTAGTTGTCGTGGAAATCAGCATAACTGAGGCAGAAGTGTTAAAGGGACTAGGAGCTCTTAAAATAAACAAATCCCCTGGGCCGGATGAGATCCTCCCAGTAGTACTCAAAGAAATGAAAGAAGTAATTTACAAACCGCTAACCAAGATCATGCAGCAGTCTCTTGACACAGGGGTGGTACCGACAGACTGGAAAATTGCAAACGTAATACCGATCCACAAAAAGGGAAACAAAACTGAACCAGGTAACTACAGACCAGTAAGCCTGACTTCTATTATATGCAAACTTATGGAAACTATAATAAGATCCAAAATGGAAAATTACCTATATGGTAACAGGGTACTGGGAGACAGTCAACATGGTTTTAGGAAAGGGAGATCGTGTCTAACTAACTTGCTTGATTTTTTTGAGGATGCAACATCGATAATGGATAATTGCAAAGCATATGACATGGTTTATTTAGATTTCCAGAAAGCTTTTGACAAAGTCCCGCACAACAGATTAATTCTCAAACTGAACGCAGTTGGGATTCAAGGAAACACATGTACATGGATTAGGGAGTGGTTAACATGTAGAAAACAGAAAGTACTGATTAGAGGAAAAACCTCAGAATGGAGTGGTGGTACCACAGGGATCAGTATTAGGTCCTCTGCTATTCCTAATCTACATTAATGATTTAGATTCTGGTATAGTAAGCAAACTTGTTAAATTTGCAGACGACACAAAAGTAGGAGGAGTGGCAAACACTGTTGCAGCAGCAAAGGTCATTCAAAATGATCTAGACAAGATTCAGAACTGGGCAGATACATGGCAAATGACATTTAATAGAGAAAAGTGTAAGGTACTGCACGCAGGAAATAAAAATGTACATTATAAATATCATATGGGAGATATTGAAATTGGAGAAGGAATCTATGAAAAAGACCTAGGAGTTTTTGTTGACTCAGAAATGTCTTCATCTAGGCAATGTGGGGAAGCTATAAAAAAGGCTAACAAGATGCTCGGATACATTGTGAAAAGTGTTGAATTTAAATCAAGGGAAGTAATGTTAAAACTGTACAATGCACTTGTAAGACCTCATCTTGAATATTGTGTGCAGTTCTGGTCACCTCGCTATAAAAAAGATATTGCTGCTCTAGAAAGAGTGCAAAGAAGAGCGACCAGAATTATTCCGGGCTTAAAAGGCATGTCATATGCAGACAGGCTAAAAGAATTGAATCTGTTCAGTCTTGAACAAAGAAGACTACGTGGCGACCTAATTCAAGCATTCAAAATTCTAAAAGGTATTGACAGTGTCGACGCAAGGGACTTTTTCAGCCTGAAAAAAGAAACAAGGACCAGGGGTCACAAATGGAGTTTAGAAAAAGGGGCATTCAGAACAGAAAATAGGAGACACTTTTTTACACAGAGAATTGTGAGGGTCTGGAATCAACTCCCCAGTAATGTTGTTGAAGCTGACACCCTGGGATCCTTCAAGAAGCTGCTTGATGAGATTTTGGGATCAATAAGCTACTAACAACCAAACGAGCAAGATGGGCCGAATGGCCTCCTCTCGTTTGTAAACTTTCTTATGTTCTTATGTTCTTATGAAGAGGGGTAGCGCTATACAAAAGAAACAGTCTTGAAGCCCAGGTGTTAAACCTGGACAAAGAAAATAAAGCAGAATCAATATGGGTCAGAATAACAGACAAAAATTCAAAAGGCATAAAAATAGGAGCATGCTATAGACCACCAGATTCAGACGGTGAGCAAAATAATCTGTTATACAATGACATTAGAAATGTGTGTAGCAAAGGAGAAGCCATACTAATGGGGGATTTCAACTTCCCCCATATAAAATGGGAAAACCCGGTGGGTAGCACGAAGGATGAAATTGAAATGGTGGAAATGACAAATGACTGCTTCCTAATACAATTTGTCAAGGCACCGACTAGAGGGGAGGTATGCCTTGATTTAGTCTTTTCAAATACCGAAGACAGAATAACTAAAACAGAGGTCAGAGAACCACTGGCAAACTCAGACCACAACATGGTCTCATTTGAAGTGTTTTTTAAAACCCCAAAAGTAATGACAAAAGCTAAGGTTTACAATTTTAGAAAAGCAAACTATGAAGGTATGAAACAGAGACTAACAGAAGTAGACTGGAGTAAAATAGAGAAAACACCCACAGAAAAAGGATGTTTGTTATTCAAAAATGTAGTACTAGAGGCGCAAAACAATTACATCCCTAAAGACGTGGTGCACACAGGAAGGCTTCACTTATCTTGATCATTGGACCACATTCTACAACGAGGACTATCTGTATAGACAGGACGGACTGCACTTAAATAACAAGGGAACCAGTCTACTTGGAGAAAAAATCCTCGAGCAGGTTCAGAAGCATTTAAACTAGAAAGGGGGAGAAATCAACAAAAAAACAGAAGGGAGATCGCATCAAAACAAGAACAACAACTTAGGTAAGACAACCATTAAATGTATTTATCTAAATGCTAGAAGTATCAGAAACAAAATTCTAGAACTTGAAGCTACTGCACTAACAAGTAATTAGATGTGATAGGTGTTACAGAAACTTGGTTGTCTGAGAGTGATGGGGACGAATATAATATTTGTGGGTGTACATTGTATAGGAAAGACAGGCAGGACAGAAGAGGAAGAGGGGTAGCGCTATACATAAGAAACAGTCTTGAAGCCCAGGTGTTAAACCTGGACAAAGAAAATAAAGCAGAATCAATATGGGTCAGAATAACAGACAAAAATTCAAAAGGCATAATAATAGGAGCATGCTATAGACCGCCAGATTCAGACGGTGAGCACAATAATCTGTTATACAATGACATTAGAAATGTGTGTAGCAAAGGAGAAGCCATACTAATGGGGGATTTCAACTTCCCCCTAATAAAATGGGAAAACCCGGTGGGTAGCGCGAAGGATGAAATAGAAATGGTGGAAATGACAAATGACTGCTTCCTAACACAATTTGTGAAGGCACCCACTAGAGGGGAGGCATGCCTTGATTTAGTCTTTTCAAATAACGAAGATAGAATAACTAAAACAGAGGTCAGAGAACCACTGGCAAACTCAGACCACGACATGGTCTCATTTGAAGTGTTTTTTAAAACCCCAAAAGTAATGACTAAAGCTAAGGTTTACAATTTTAGAAAAGCAAACTATGAAGGTATGAAACAGAGACTAACAGAAGTAGATTGGAGTAAAATAGAGAAAACACCCACAGAAGAAGGATGGTTGTTCTTCAAAAATGTAGTACTAGAGGCGCAAAACAATTACATCCCTAAAGTAGACAAATCTAAATGTAAAACTAAATTGCCAAAATGGTTTAATAGATCAATTAAAAAAAATATTCAGCGAAAAAAGGCACTTTACAGAGCATTAAAAAAGGACCAAAAAGAAAGTACACAGAAAGAGTACACGGAACTGCAAACGCAAGTCAAAAAGGAAGTTAGAAAGGCCAAGAGAGAAATAGAAATGAACGTTGCTAAGGGAGCTAAAACCAATTCCAAAATATTTTTTCCAATATTACAACAGCAAGAGAACATTCAAAGAGGAGATTAAATGTTTAAGAGATACAAATGGCAAAATCGTAGAGGAAGAAAAAAAAATAGCAAATATGTTAAATGATTACTTTTCACAAGTTTTTACAAAGGAAGATACTGACAACATGCCCCACATGTCATCCAGTTCCTATCCAGTTTTAAATAACTTTAGCATAACTGAGGCAGAAGTGTTAAAGGGACTAGGAGCTCTTAAAATAAACAAATCCCCTGGGCCGGATGAGATACTCCCAGTAGTACTCAAAGAAATGAAAGAAGTAATTTACAAACCGCTAACCAAGATCATGCAGCAGTCTCTTGACACAGGGGTGGTACCGACAGACTGGAAAATTGCAAACGTAATACCGATCCACAAAAAGGGAAACAAAACTGAACCAGGTAACTACAGACCAATAAGCCTGACTTCTATTATATGCAAACTTATGGAAACTATAATAAGATCCAAAATGGAAAATTACCTATATGGTAACAGGGTACTGGGAGACAGTCAACATGGTTTTAGGAAAGGGAGATCGTGCCTAACTAACTTGCTTGATTTTTTTGAGGATGCAACATCGATAATGGATAATTGCAAAGCATATGACATGGTTTATTTAGATTTCCAGAAAGCTTTTGACAAAGTCCCGCACAAAAGATTAATTCTCAAACTGAACGCAGTTGGGATTCAAGGAAACACATGTACCTGGATTAGGGAGTGGTTAACATGTAGAAAACAGAAAGTACTGATTAGAGGAAAAACCTCAGAATGGAGTGTCGTAACCAGCGGTGTACCACAGGGATCAGTATTAGGTCCTCTGCTATTCCTAATCTACATTAATGATTTAGATTCTGGTATAGTAAGCAAACTTGTTAAATTTGCAGACGACACAAAAGTAGGAGGAGTGGCAAACACTGTTGCAGCAGCAAAGGTCATTCAAAATGATCTAGACAAGATTCAGAACTGGGCAGACACATGGCAAATGACATTTAATAGAGAAAAGTGTAAGGTACTGCACGCAGGAAATAAAAATGTACATTATAAATATCATATGGGAGATATTGAAATTGGAGAAGGAATCTATGAAAAAGACCTAGGAGTTTTTGTTGACTCTCAAATGTCTAGACAAAGCTAGACAATGTGGGGAAGCTATAAAAAAGGCCAACAAGATGCTCGGATACATTGTGAAAAGTGTTGAATTTAAATCAAGGAAAGTAATGTTAAAACTGTACAATGCACTAGTAAGACCTCATCTTGAATATTGTGTGCAGTTCTGGTCACCTCGCTATAAAAAAGATATTGCTGCTCTAAAAGAGTGCAAAGAAGAGCGACCAGAATTATTCCGGGCTTAAAAGGCATGTCATATGCAGACAGGCTAAAAGAATTGAATCTGTTCAGTCTTGAACAAAAAAGACTACGTGGCGACCTAATTCAAGCATTCCAAATTCTAAAAGGTATTGACAGTGTCGACCCAAGGGACTTTTTCAGCCTGAAAAAAGAAACAAGGACCAGGGGTCACAAATGGAGATTATACAAAGGGGCATTCAGAACAGAAAATATGAGGCACTTTTTTACACAGAGAATTGTGAGGGTCTGGAATCAACTCCCCAGTAATGTTGTTGAAGCTGACACCCTGGGATCCTTCAAGAAGCTGCTTGATGAGATTCTGGGATCAATAAGCTACTAACAACCAAACGAGCAAGATGGGCCGAAGCGCTTCCTCTCGTTTGTAAACTTTCTTATGTTCTTATGTTCTAATTAAGTCTGGTTTAAATAAACAAGTTTTGTTTGGCAGAGACCAGAGGGCATTAGGACCCAATAGTGGTTACTGGAGTCAGGACCAACTCCAGTTTAAATCAATTGACTAATTAGGGTATTAATTAGTTATGTTTAAAGGGGTGTGAGTGTATGTGTGTTTGGTGTGGGTGATGGTAGGAGTTTGGTTGGTGAGCAAGAGATCTGGTTGTTATTGTGAGTATTGTGAAACAGGAAAATGAACTATTGGAAAAGGTATTTGGATTATGATTTGGTTTTGGTGACAAGGTAACAAGCTTAGCCTGCCTCGATATTAGGTAGGAACATCTTTTGTTTAGGTAGGGCCCAAGATCAGGTTAGGTTTTATTTTGTTTTTTTTCTTCATTGTAAATAATAATTACACGCTATGGCGTTTCCTTGTATCCTGTGACTAAAGTGTTTATTTGGAGAAGAAAAACCTGTGACCAGAGGGCAATCCGTCACATTACGGTACCAGAAGTGGGGCGATTGTCTGACAACAAAATTCAGACTGTGTCTGCCCTGTGTTTTGCTACTGTGATAGAACAGCATCAACGAGAAAGCAGTGCAGGCTTTGTTACAGGCTAGTGCTATGCAGCACAAGGCCACTCGGATGGTATAGCAACAATTGACTGTTATTCAAGAACAAGTCATGAAATTGTTTGAAGAATGGACTGTACCAACAACGCAGATCTTGCAAAAGTTGACTGATCAGGATGATATTGAGGCTTTCCTGCTTACCTTTAAGAGGACAGCGGAACGAGAGAACTGGCCGCAGGGTCAATGGGCAGGGATCTTAGCACCACTCCTGATAGGTGATGCTCAAAAAGCCTATTCTGACTTGGAACCTGATACTGCTGCTAGTCAGTTGAAGGAGATATTTGCCTGGGTGGGAGTTACTACAGCTGTTTGGGCTCAGCAGTTCCATGACTGGCAGTTCCAAAAGGATAAAGTGCCACGGTCTCAAATGTTTAACCTTATACATCTGACCAGAAAATGGTTGCAGCCAGTACTCAACTCATCAGCACGCATAGTGGAATTACTTGTCATGGACCGGTATTTGCGGGCTTGCCCTTTTATTTGAGAAAAACAGTTGGACAAGCAAGCCCGGTCAATGTCAATGAACTTATCTCTCTGGTTGACAGACATGTACCCGTGGGCAGGTTGGCTTAATCTTTCACAGAGGGAACAAGTCACTTCAAACTACGCACCTCATTCTTGAAGAACTGGGATCCTATGGACTTGGGTAAGACTGTGTTTGGGAAATGGGGTGACGAAGAACAGCCACGGGCTGTGAAGGGACCTTGGGGTGAAAAATATATTGGACACAATAAGCCGGACATTATATGCTTCAATTGTCATCAGAAGGGACACATTTCCAGACAATGTAGAAAGAACCTAGAAGTAGAAAATATGGAGTGTGATTTGGCTGGTGCATATGGGGCTGTGAGTATAATTGTAATTACGTCACCACTATTAATAACTTGTTTACCTCACGAATGTTGGAGGGGGATTAGTCTATCATTAAAGCAGCTGGTAGGGAGACTGTAGAGATTTTGGATTCTGTCTGTGGGCATCACTAATTGAACACTTGAATTTGCCTGATTGTAACAAAGTTAGAATTAATTTTATTCAGAGACATTAAAACCTATCTGGCTAAATTAGTGGAGGTGGAGATTGGGGGGAGCCAGTGCACTATAAGTTTGGAATGTTTCCTCTTCTGCCCTACCCAGTAGTTGTGGGTAGAGATTGTCCCAATTTTAACACTCTGATAAAGAGTCAAAAAAAGTTATCCTCATCAATGTCAGTTGCTGAAAACCCTAGCGAGGAAGTTTGTGTGTTGAATCTGTTTGATTTTTCAGATGAGATATTTGCAGAGAGGTTTAATAAAACAAATGTTAAAGAAAGTCATGCGGCCTGATGGTAAAGACTGGGACCAGCTGTTGCCCTATTTGCTTTTTGCTTTTAGGGAAGTACCCCAAAGTTCCACTGGGTTTTCACCATTTGAATTGCTGTATGGAAGACAATTGTTGTTGAGTAATGCAGCCAAATGCAAGAAAGAATGGGAACGGTAGCTGGAACTGTCAAACAGAACATGAAAAGTGCACAGAAGAAACAGCAGAGACATTACAATACAGGTGCTAGATTACGGGAGTTTGCAGTAGGGGATAAAGTTTTGGTGTTACTACCCTCACACATACACAAGTTTCTAACCAAATGGCAAGGGTCATACCAAGTGGTAGAAAAAGTCTCTGATGTCAAATATCGTGTGTTTAGACCAGGCAAGAGAAGGCCATATCAGCTGTTTCACATTAATTTGTTGAAACCCTGGAAGGAGGAGGATCCAGCAGTAAATGTTGCACAGGCAGAAGTGGTGAACTTGAAGTTGGAGGATATACAGATTGGTGAACAGTTGACAGAGATGCAGAGAAATTAGATAAAGCATTTAATAGAAACCAATCAAGATGTTTTCTCAGAGGTGCCAGGGAGAATGTTAGGTTATTTCCATAACTTTGGTTCCCTCAAAAGAGAATGACAACCATTACCGAATGGGAAGAGCCTCTCTGACCGTCAATCTCTGAGCAAATATACAAAAGCTGAGGACATGACCTCAAATGATAATGGTTGTCATTCTCTTTTCAGGGAACCAGGGTTATGGTAAGAACACAGTACAGAAATGGCAAGGAACACATCAATGCAGTTTTTTTTCAAGGTACCCACAGCTTGAGATCAATCTGTTTGCACAACAGGTTGAGGTTAAGCCGAGACGTTGGGTTTATAAAGGAGTCTACATTTCAACCATGTTTGACTTACCTTCTAGCTTTTGGTATGCCCAATCCCACAGGATCATGCAAAAGGGGGGAGGGGGGTAGTATGAAGGATTGGTTAGGAAAGGAGCAAAATGAAAAAAGAGAACATAAACTAACTGGAGGGTAAACAAAGAAATTAAATAATATAATGTGCTTGAGATTAAAACTAAAGATGGGATAATTTATTAACTACTAAATGATACTGGTGTGATAAATAAGAGACTAAAAATAATTAAGTCTGGTTTAAATAAACACGGTTTGTTTGGCAGAGACCATACATGGGGGATCATTAGGACCCAGTAGTGGTTACTGGAGTCAGGACCAACTCCAGTTTAGATCAACTGACTAATTAAGGGATTAATTACACTGAACAAAAATATAAACGCAACATGCAACAATTTCAAAGATTTTACTGAGTTACAGTTCATATAAGGAAATCAGTCAATTGAAATGAATTCATTAGGCCCTAATCTATGGATTTCACATGGCTGGGAATTATATATATATATGCATCTGTTGGTAACAGAAAACAAAGGTAAAACACAAAATAAACAAAATAAAGCAAAAATACTCTCACAAAAATAAAGGTTTCCAGGCTGGGCAATGCCTTCACTGGATTCAAAACATTCAAAAATCACAAACACCAAAACACCAACCTGCTTCCTCAGCTCCCTCCTCCTAAATGAGAAGCAGAGGCCTCCTTTTATGTCAGGTGGCTGGGCACTGATTGATCGTTAATTAAACTAATCATCTAATCAACCCCAGCCACCTGAACACAATGAACCAAGGCAGGTCGGGGAATTTAACCCCATCCCTGCCAATTTCTAAAGAGCAGAGCTGTGCTCTGCCACATACCTCCCCCCCATGTACAACGTACACTGGCCGCAAATCGGCCAACTCCCCCCCCCCCCCCCCCCCCAAGAGTCAAATGATATCCCTTGGGTGGGCTGTTTTGGTGGGTGGTGGTGGGCGGGGTTGATGTCGGAGCCCCCAAGACTTTTGGGTGAGGGGGCCCCGAATCTCCAAGGCAGCACGGCGGCCCGGCTCCCTCTCGTGGCGGAGGCAGCGACGGCGGCAGCAGACCCTCGGGAGACCTAAAAAACAAAAAGGAGACACCAGCGACCCCAGCCGATGCAGAGCAGCAGGCGACCCCAGCCGATGCAGAGCAGCAGGCGACCCCAGCCGATGCAGAGCAGCAGGCGACCCCAGCCGATGCAGAGCAGCAGGCGACCCCAGCCGATGCAGAGCAGCAGGCGACCCCAGCCGATGCGGATGCGTCATCCCTGAGCAGTGCAAAGCAGGCATCCTTGGGCCATAGCTCCTCCCCTCTGGGCTCTGGGAGCGGCGGTTCCTCCCCTCTGGGCTCTGGGAGCGGCGGCTCCTCCCCCCTCTCGGGCTCTGGGAGCGGCGGCAGCTCCTCCTCCCTCTCGGGCTCTCGGGACGGCGGCGGCTCCTCCCCCCTCTCGGGCTCTGGGAGCGGCGGCTCCTCCTCCTCCTCTCTGGGCTCTGGGAGCGGCGGCTCCTCCTCCTCCTCTCTCGGGCTCTGGGAGCGGCGGCTCCTCCTCCTCCCTCTCGGGCTCTGGGAGCGACGGCAGCTCCTCCTCCTCCCTCTCTGGCTCTCGGGACGGCGACAGCTCCTCCTCCCTCTGGCTCTCGGGAAAGCGGCTCACCCCTCTCTGGCTCTCGGGACGACGGCAGCTCCTCACCCCTCTCTGGCTCTGGGAGCGACGGCAGCTCCTCCTCCCTCTCTGGGCTCTGGGAGCGGCAGCTCCTCCCCTCTTTATTGGAGTGACTGGGGCATCTCCCATGTCTACCGCCAGGTAATTAACCACCATGAGGGCAACCTCTGGGAAGGACGCCGGGTGATGTTGTTCCTTTCATTGTTCCCACCTCTCCCCATCTCGACGCCACAGTGTGTTGATAACTATGTGGAGATCGTGGACGAGGTCTGCCTCAGGGTGCATCAACCAGTCTCAGATCTCCTGGGACGGTGGTGTAGGTGGTGGTGCTGGAGGTAGTGGGGTGGCCCCTAATGCCCGGGGTGAACACTGCACCTCCTCCTGGGCCTGGTTGTAGGGGCATCCTGCACAGTTGTGGCCGTCCTCCTCACACCGGCCACACCAGTTTGCCGGTGGCACATCTGGGCAGGATCGCCAACGATGGTCCTCCTTCCCGCACCAAGAACACCAGGGGAAGAGGCTGGCCGGGTCCTCCAGCGGTGGCTGCAGCAGCTTACATTTCTTCAGCTGCTGCTTGTCCTGCCTTTGCCGCTGTCTGCTCTTCTTTCCCATGTTAAAAAAAAAAAAAAGATCCCAAAAATTCAAAAATAAATAAATAAATAAAACAAAATACTGCTCTGAGCCTCTAGGTGGCGCTATCCCACTTCTGACATCAAATGTGGCAGGCTGGTGAGTGGATAGAGGCCCAGAGACAGTCTGGAGTTAAAAAAAAATAACTATTTTATTATAAAACACAAAAATGAAAGGGCACAAGGGCCAAAACAAAGCAATTTAAACACAAAATAAACAAAATAAAGCAAAAATACTCTCACAAAAATAAAGGTTTCCAGACTGGGCAATGCCTTCACTGGATTCAAAACATTCAAAAATCACAAACACCAAAACACCAACCTGCTTCCTCAGCTCCCTCCTCCTAAATGAAAAGCAGAGGCCTCCTTTTATGTCAGGTGGCTGGGCACTGATTGATCGTTAATTAAACTAATCATCTAATCAACCCCAGCCACCTGAACACAATGAACCAAGGCAGGTAGGGGAATTTAACCCCATCCCTGCCAATTTCTAAAGAGCAGAGCTGTGCTCTGCCACATGGACATTCCTGCAGTCAGCATGCCAATTGCATGCTCCCTCAAAACTTGAGACATCTGTGGCATTGTGTTGTGTGACAAAACTGCACATTTTAGAGTGGCCTTTTATTGTCCCCAGCACAAGGTGCAGCTGTGTAATTATCATGCTGTTTAATCAGCTTCTTGATATAACACACCTGTCAGGTGGATGGATTATCTTGGCAAAGGAGAAATGCTCACTAACAGGGATGTAAACAAATTTGTGCGCAAAATTTGAGAGAAATAAGCTTTTTGTGGTATGGAAAATTTCTTGGATCTTTTATTTCAGCTCATGAAACATGGGACCAACACTTTATATGTTGCATTTATATTTTTGTTCAGTGTAGTTATGTTTAAAAGGGTGTGAGTGTGTGTGTTTCATGTGGGTGATGGTAGGAGTTTGGAAGGAGAGCAAGAGATCTGGTTGTAGAGTATTGTGAAATAGGAAAACAAACTATTGGAAAAGGTATTTGGATTATGATTTGGTTTTAATGATGAGGCAACAGGCTTAGCCTGCCTCGATATTATATTAGGTAGGAACATCTTTTGTTTAGGTAGGGCCCGATATCGGGTTAGGTTATGATTTGCTTATTTTCTTTTCATTGTAAATAATAAACACACGCTACGGCGTTTCCTTGCATCCTGTGACTGCAGTGTTTATTTGGAGAAGAAAAACCTGTGACCAGAGGGCAATCCGTATACTATATATATATATATATATATATATATATATATATATATATATATATATATATATATATATATATTATATTATGTATATTATATATGGATGGTCACAATTCCCTTTGAAGTTCTACAAAGAGCATTTCAATGGAAAGTGGAGTGATGAAAAAAGAAGCCAAGTTAGAAGCAACAATTGTGTGGATGTTGGGCCCCAGCACCTTTCCAGTTGTGCCTATTTGCTTGATGCTTGATAAGGTTGCCGCAATTACTTATCCTCTTGGGCTTTTTTGTTTGATATCACCACTTTAAACAGCTGTTACGTTTTTGTAACTTGTTTTTTTTTTTACATTGCCAATGTTTTTGCTATAGATATCACTTGATATCACTTTTTACTTGACCAAATAATGAATAAAGCGAGGGAAAGCTATTTTAGAGTGGGTATGGTAAATAGACAGACAAGAGAGTAATAAGTAGAGTAATAAGAGAAATGAGAAGATTTGAAAGTAAAATAATGGAAGAACATAAGAACATAAGAACATAAGAAAGTTTACAAACGAGAGGAGGCCATTCGGACCATCTTGCTCGTTTGGTTGTTAGTAGGGACTTTTGGGCAGTATTGAAATTGTAAACATTGTATTTTTTTAGTTGCAAATGTACATCCATGAGTGGTGAAAACAACATGTCTATTTCGGTAGGTATTGATATATTGATATTTACGTTATAATTATACTTATACTTATATATTTACGTTGATATAATGGAAGATAACTGGTCATTCCTGTTGTCCACAATAATTTTGCTCTTCTGCACAGCATTCCAAGATTCTACATTTAGATTTATTTCTACTGGCCCCTTGGGCCGCTGAGGTAGTGTTTTAACTGGCCCAATAATAAGTACAAAACTGGGTGCATTGTTTTATTCACAGCTGCAAATGTATTGGTGAGCACGAAGTACATCCACCAGTTACTGGATTAAAACAACAGTTTGGTGACATTAAATATGGCAACTAGTACTAGAATCGTTCAAACTATATGTCGGCCAGGGTATCCTCAGCTCACTACGCACCCCTGTAGTCTGGCCGGGCGCCTGCGGGCTTGCTGACCATAGCTGCATTGTCCTCTGACACTGTAGCTCTGAGGTGGCTGCATGGTGGGCCTGCAGTGTGGAAAGAAGCTGATGGCACATGCTTCTGAGGACATCGTGTGTTCATCTTCACCACTCCCAAGTCAGCAAGGGGGTGGTAGCAATGAGCTGAGCCTAAAAATAATTGGCTATTTCAAATTGGGAGAAAAAATTATAAAAACAAATTGGCGACCACTAAATACATTTAAAAAAAAAAATCTAATTAAAAAATAAATAAATCGCATCAACTTAAAATTTTTACTATATAATTGGAATACTTAATTTAAAGGTTGAAAAGTTCCTAAACTAATGGAATTTAGTAGGACTTTTATTATTTCATAAATTTACAGTATTCTTGTCCACTGTATATTTAATTTAGTCTGCCCACAGTCCACATTGACAGATTCCATGGGGGCATCTATGTTGTCTATACATTGTTTATGGTGAATCTCATCGGCTTTGTTCCCCCCTTGGTGAGTCTGGTGTAGCAACAGTTTGGTGAACACATAGGCTCGGTGGTGGAGCAACCAGTGAATAAGTCAACAATCACACTGTGATTAGGTTGTGTGTTAGCGCCATTCAAAAATAAAATAAACAATCTTATGGATTATTTGTTTAACCATTCTGATTATGTGTATACCATATCTTTAAATGGTAATAGCTGATGGAAGCGACAGCGTGGGAGAAGTACAGGCATGGAAAAGTGCAGAGCAGTTTAGAAGCAGTAAGGAGAACATACATCTTTAATTGCTTTAATCAGAAAACACAGGACATTGGGGAAACACTGCAGTTCAAAGTCAAACAGCTGCGTGTGTTTTTCTGATAACAAAAAAGCTGAAGCTCGGAGCAGCTGATTCAAATTCAGTGCAGTTCTGAGACATGGGTGAGGGGAGGAGCCAACAGCACAGTAGAACAACGCAGTTATAAACGAGGCAGTCTTCCCAGCGACAGCGAGTGGAAGTGACAGTGTGGGAGAAGAACAGGCGTGAAAAAGTTCAGAGCAGTTTAGAAGCAGTTGGAAAGCAGGTTGACGGCTGCAGAAGAAACTAAACTTAAAAAAAAAAACATAACTATCAACATGGTCTTCAAGCCAGTAATCTGTGACACCTGCATGATGTGGGAAATCCAAGAAAACCCAGCAGAGCTAAACCAAATGTGCGGAAATTGCAGCGCGATCCAGGACTTACATAAACTAGTAACTATGCTAGAAATGAAGCTGGAAGAAATGAGACAGCAACAGGATCATGAGGAACTGGCACACCCACAATTCATGGAAGTCTGCACTATCCCTAACAGAATGAAAGCCACCAGGGAGATAGAAGGTCAGAACAGCTGGGTTCAGGTAGGCAGAAGCAGGGAAAAAAAGAAACTTTGTCAAAACAACCACCAGAAATCAAAACAACCAACAAATTTGAGTCACTTCAAAATTTTGATGAGCAAAACCAACAACAAGAGAACGAAAGGAACAACATCCAGGACCCGACTAAAAGTGGTGACCAGACAGCAAAAGCAAGGGAGGTCATGATTGTTGGGGACTCCATATTGAGAAACACAGCAAGTTCAATTTGCAGTTTGGACCCCCTCACTACAACAGTGTGCAGCCTTCAGGAAGCCTCTGTCAAGCACATCACTGAGAACGTGGACAGGCTCCTAGAACGAACAGGAGACGATCCGGTAGTAGTCGTCCACATTAGTACAAACAACATTGGAAGAGACAAATCAAAATCCCTGCAAAACAAATTCAGAGAGCTAGGAAGGAAATAAAAAGAGAAGACCAAAATTGTGCTGTTTTCTGGTATACTACCAGCACCTTGGAAAGGACCATATGGACAGCTGGAAATAATTAATCAAAACGCATAGCTGAAGACGTGGTGCACACGGGAAGGCTTCACCTATCTTGATCACTGGACCACATTCTACAACGAGGACTATCTGTATAGAGGGGACAGACTGCACTTAAATAAAAAGGGAACCACTCTACTTGGAGAAAAGATCCTCGAGCAGGCTCAGAAGTTAAACTAGAAAGGAAGGGGGGAGAAATCAACAAAATTCAAGAGAACATTCAAAAGAGGAGGTTAAATGTCTAAGAGATACAAATGGCAAAATCGTAGACGAAGAAAAGAAAATAGCAAATATATTAAATGATTACTTTTCACAAGTTTTTACAAAGGAGGATACAGACAACATGCCCCACATGTCATCCAGTTCCTATCCAGTTTTAAATAACTTTATCATAACCGAGGCAGAAGTGTTAAAGGGACTAGGAGCTCTTAAAATAAACAAATCCCCTGGGCCGGATGAGATCCTCCCAATAGTACTCAAAGAAATGAAAGATGTTATTTACAAACCGCTAACCAAGATCATGCAGCAGTCGCTTGACACAGGGGTGGTACCGACAGACTGGAAAATTGCAAACATAATACAAATCCACAAAAAGGGAAACAAAACTGAACCAGGTAACTACAGACCAGTAAGCCTGACTTCTATTATATGCAAACTTTTGGAAACTATAATAATATCCAAAATGGAAAATTACCTATATGGTAACAGGGTCCTGGGAGACAGTCAACATGGTTTTAGAAAAGGGAGATCGTGTCTAACTAACTTGCTTGATTTTTTTGAGGATGCAACATCGATAATGGATAATTGTAAAGCATATGACATGGTTTATTTTGATTTCCAGAAAGCTTTTGACAAAGTCCTGCACAAAGGATTAATTCTCAAACTGAACGCAGTTGGGATTCAAGGAAACACATGTACATGGATTAGGGGGTGGTTAACATGTAGAAAACAGAAAGTACTGATTAGAAGAGAAACCTCAGAATGGAGTGTGGTAACCAGTGGTGTACCACAGGGATCAGTATTAGGTCCTCTGCTATTCCTAATCTACATTAATGATTTAGATTCTGGTATAGTAAGCAAACTTGTTAAATTTGCAGATGACACAAAAATAGGAGGAGTGGCAAACACTGTTGCAGCAGCAAAGGTCATTCAAAATGATCTAGACAAGATTCAGAACTGGACAGACACATAGCAAATTACATTTAATAGAGAAAAGTGTAAGGTACTACGCAGGAAATAAAAATGTGCATTATAAATATCATATGGGAGATACTGAAATTGGAGAAGGAATCTATGAAAAAGACCTAGGAGTTTTTGTTGACTCAGAAATGTCTTCATCTTGACAATGTGGGGAAGCTATAAAAAAGGCTAACAAGATGCTCGGATACATTGTGAAAAGTGTTGAATTTAAATCAAGGGAAGTAATGTTAAAACTGTACAATGCACTTGTAAGACCTCATCTTGAATATTGTGTGCAGTTCTGGTCACCTCGCTATAAAAAAGATATTGCTGCTCTAGAAAGAGTGCAAAGAAGAGCGACCAGAATTATTCCGGGCTTAAAAGGCATGTCATATGCAGACAGGCTAAAAGAATTGAATCTGTTCAGTCTTGAACAAAGAAGACTACGCAGCGACCTAATTCAAGCATTCAAAATTCTAAAAGGTATTGACAATGTCGACCCAAGGGACTTTTTCAGCCTGAAAAAAGAAAGAAGGACCAGGGGTTACAAATGGAGATTAGACAAAGGGGCATTCAGAACAGAAAATATGAGGCACTTTTTTACACAGAGAATCATGAGGGTCTGGAATCAACTCCCCAGTAATGTTGTTGAAGCTGACACCCTGGGATCCTTCAAGAAGTTGCTTGATGAGATTCTGGGATCAATAAGCTACTAACAACCAAATGAGCAAGATGGGCCGAATGGCCTCTCTTGTTTGTAAACTTTCTTATGTTCTTATGATCTGTTTTTTTTTTTTTTAAATCTGTCTTTTTGTACACTTAACATGCTTTGACTAGATGACAATATAAGAATAAAATAATTAGTTATCTGTAATAAATTCACCCGATGTTTAATTTTTAAACTATTATTGTGTTATTTTATATACTGTTATTTTTGGCTTCAGAGTTGCTACAGGGTCAGTAAATTAAAGAAAAAAAAACTCCACGTTTATTTTCACTGTGAAAATCTGGTAATCCTAAACTACAAGGACAGTGTGAGAAAGTTCTGGTAGAAACTTTGGTCAGATGCTAAAATCTTGCCAAACTCGACAAAACTCACAAAATAGTTTAATGCTGACATTAGGAGAACCATGCAGAATTGGGTAAACTGCATTATCCTACTATATGCATTCAAGAAATATATTCATTAAATTAGCAAAGTGCCCCCCAGTGCTTTCTTCCACAGCAATGTGGAAGAATCTAAAACATGCTATATTAAAAACTGGAGCAATACATCAGTAGCTGCCATCTTTCAATATGCCTTGCAGGATATTATAAACATTCGTTTCACGCGCCATATAAATGAGCTGAGTCAGGGCTCTACGTTTAGATTTTTAACTACTGGCCCCTCAGGCCACTGCTAGTGTTTTTATTGGCCCGGATTGCATTTTTATTTGGCCCAATATATTTATATATTTTTTCATGATGGTTTTTATTTCCAGTATGTTTTTAACTGTGTATGGTAACCAAAGAGAGAGCACATCTGAAAAGAAAGTGGCTAAACAAAGCCTTTCAATATATGTTACTTCAGCCACTTAACATGTATATAGCAAGTGTTCCTTGTTTTGCATTATTTACAGGTTATTTAATAAACAAAGCAACTTGACTTTGATTCATCCGATGTCAGTACTTGATGGCTAGTTGTAATTAGTAATGTTATACTATTGTAATGTTATTTTCTATTTTGGCCAGGTTACAACATTTACACTAAGATTGTTATAAATATTATTTGTTAGAATTAAACAGATGTAGAATATTTAGATTGCTATATTATAGGTGTTATTTTATTATGAATACACTACAGCAAAAATTATTATTTGGTAATATTATGCTACTTTTGCTTTAATTGGAAGAGATACGCACTGTGACGTTGCTGCTCATTGAGTTCTGTGTATTTTAATTTAGTAAACAAAAGAAAAAAAACTTATACCTAAGGAAATAGGGTACAGAGAGAAGAAATCCCATATTGGACATTGTTGGAACACTTTGTGAACCCGGCTATGTTATGCTGTCTGCTTAGTGCACACGCATTTGCCTTTTACTCTTGGTAGCGAAAGGGACCAGAGTTTCGGGTAATCGAATACACAAAAATGTTGTAGGCTGTGTATTCAAATAGGAAACTATTTGAAATTCCCATCCCTATAATAATAAACACTATTAAAACAATATTCATAATACAAAATAATAGCAATCCTACTTTGAGCATTGTCGCTGGTGTAGCCTCTCCCAAGTCTTGCTGAATGATACCAGCGAGTCCTGGAAAGATTCTGAAAGGCTTTTTTGACCTGAACACATTGGATCCCAAATCAAAAAGTTAGACAATTAAATTGCATATCTGGGTATCCATCGGGACATCTTACTGTGAGACTGGATATGATGTAAACGAAATGTTGAATTCACAACAAATAAAGCTGCTGTTTTATCGGCGTCTGGGAAACTGACGCCAAACAAGGCAAAACATTTTTTCTCTGTCATAATGAAGCCTCCACTCTAAATGTTTGTCTTCATTTTTTTCATAATTACATTCTTTATGATTTATTGATTTCAGCATTTTCCTTTTGGCTTTTTGGTTGCTTAGTTGTTGAAGATCCTGATTTGTAAAAGATTTGCCACGGGAACGAGTACCAGCACAGCACTTCGGTAAGTAGTCTTAGATTCTGACTGTACAACAAATAGGACACGCAGCAGGAAAGTTGGGATTGGTCCATTTTATTTTTAAAAATGGTTTGTAAATTAATTTTCAGCTTTGACACACTGGCCCATTTTCCTGGATTAATGAAACAGAAGCACATTATATATTATACTAGTTAAATGTAACCGGCTCAGTCAGACCTGTGGTGCTTCATGATTACCGGCCAAACTGCGCTCTCTACCGGTCCCGGGCAACCGAGACATGGTTAATGTCAAACCCTGATTTCTATAAATGAGTTCTTCCAAACACATGGAGTCTGTTCCAGCAGGTACATGTAGAGGGTAAACATGCAACACCTGTCCGTTTGATGAACAGCAGTTACACCTAGTACATGGAATGTCATGATTTATTGTGACTGAAACCATGCGAGATACTTCTGGACAAATTACAGACCATTTGGTGAGAAACTCTGCAACATATTGCTGCTCACCTCTATTGAATGGTTCTCCTAAGAAGTGACAAATATCCACAGTAGTTAGAGATGTGGTGGATGGCAAGTGATCATAGTTGTGAACAAAGCTCCCGATAGCCTCTTGTTGACTGTGTTTTAATGAATCCTTCAGAGGCAAGTGAAGAAGGAACTGCAATTTGCATTTGCATAGCATGATGTAAAATTTGGGTTGCTCAAGCGTCTGAGTGGATTGTAACTACAAGTGTTCTCTTAGAAGATTGAGGCTTTTGCTGTTCCTGAACATCAGTGATGGCTCAGTGAATTAAGTGCACTCGATCTTTTACCTTGTGTCCCTTGTGCATGTTGGTCTCCTTCAAACTTATCAACTTAGGGCAATAAATCCCTCTGTACTCTGCAACTGCAGTTTGAGGTGCCTTAATGCAGGTGGGGTCAAAAAGTTGATAAGGTGGACACAGCTTAAGGATGTAACTCTGGAAAGTAGGTAGGCATGACGCAGGTTGAGACCTCGGGATGAAATAGCTATGTGGCTATTTTTTTTTTTTTTTTAATTAGCAGTGGGAGAAAACCATTTCAGCAAGTAAAGTAGAATCTGCAGAACTGACAGACGCTGTAGCTACTATAGATACTCAGTTATTAAAGCCTGGTTGTCAAACAAACAGATTATTGCTTACCAATACTGTATTGGTATAAGAAAATTGTGTTTTTAAAAAAGTAATTTCAGCTTTCAATCACTTAAAATATGATTTTTTAGAAAATAATGTAAACACCAAGCTACAGAAAGGGAGTCCCAAGCTTAAATGTGTTACTGTTTATAAATAAGAACTCAACCTTATTATGAATATTATGTTATTATACTTTAAGCAGCATACTATGGTAAATCTTTCTTTATTTATGTATTTACAGTATAATCGTAAATCTCGAAAAACTACTCACTTCTAAATTTTTTGTAGTCATTTTTGTATTACTTTAGTATAAATACATGTTAATTTGGATTCATATGTTGTTTTTTTCTGACTTTATGTGAGCGAAAAGACACACATTTGCCCGTTTTCCCATTGGAAATAGTGATATTTTGAAATATCACTGTCCTGGTCACAGATATTTTATTTCTTAGCAGGCACCCTTATCTAGACTAACTTACTTACAATTGTGACTTTTTTTTTTTTTTTTTTTTTTTTTTTTTTTTTTTTTTTTTTACATATTTATGACGTTTTTGGGGGATTTTTTGTACTGGATTAATCTAGGTAAAGCAGCAGTCTGGGATGGAACTGACAACATTCCAGTCAAGGGTACAGTGCTGTAACCACTACTCCACATATCCTACAAGTGAAGAAGCACTAAAGTCTCATTGTATACTTTTTTTTTTTTTTTTTTTTTTTTTTTTTTACTCTGGATAAAAGCATCAGCCAAATCAATTAATATGACATTTTTCTGGCTTGCGATTTATTAATACATTTATAAAATGAACACTAATTGCTACCTTTATTTAAAAATATTTATTTCTAAATATATTTATTCCTCTAGCATTTAAATTTATTTATTTCTACCTATAACAGGACAAGGAGCCCTGTACAATTATTTGATTATTTATTTGAGAACAGGGTCCCCCCCTCCTCCCCCATGTTATTTTGTGTTTGTTTATTTATTATTTACTGTATAAATGACGGCGAAAGCTGTGTGTTTTGTATTTATGACGGCGTAGCCGCTTTTGACTTGGTTTTTATTTAGACGTGTTCTGGCAGAGGTGAGTTAGTAACTCGTCCTCTGCCAGGAATGACTAAAAACCTTGTGCAGAAGGTGGCCATCTCCCAAATTAGTTAAATGATTATTTTGTAGCTAAACGGGAGATGGTCACCTGTATATAAATCTGCAGCTCTCTGCACTCGGGGCGGGCGTTCGAAAGGTGAGAACGGGAGAGCAAGAGGAGAAACGAAAGTGAAACAAAAAAGGTATAGGATCAGTGACGGCGAGTGCCCAGCCTGACCTATGTAAAAAAAAAAAAAAAAAAAAAAAACATAGGTTACTTATTTATACAGTTGGGTTTTTTACTGGATCAATCTAGGTAAAGCAGCAGCGTGTCCCCCGTGCGGGGTGGAACTCGCGACCTTCCAGGTCAAGAGCACAGTGCTCTAACCACTACTACAAATGAAGAATCACTAATGCCTCGTTGTATAACTTTTTTTTTTTTTCTACATGAAACTATAGATTTACCAATGAATTGCTCTGGATAAAAGCATCAGCCAAATCAATTAATATTACACATTTCTGGCTTGCTATTTATTAATTTAAGTTATTTATACGTTTATAATATAAATATTAATTTCTACATTTACATATTTAAAACATATTTCTAAATATATTTATCCCTCTATGCGTTTAAATCATTTATTTCTACCTAATAAATTAGTCCTTTATTTTTAATAAACGAGGAACTACAATTTTATCAGAGATTTAGACAAGGAAGCTACATGCCACTCTTGTGAACAATTGCATTCTATGGTATCGACCAAACAGGAAATACAGCATTTCTAGAATTGATCAGAACCTTCAAGTTTTCAGCAAAAGCTGGTCAGGCATGGATGTAAGCATGGGCAATGCATATAAGAGGCTTGGGGAGGCTAAGCCTCCCCAAAATAAAATTGCCCAAACCCTCACAAGAAATTGTTCTGACCAACACAAAAGCACGCAAAGCAGGTCTAACAAACACATTTCTCGTTTTTCTACTGCGCAATCGCGAGACTGCTATGGCACCTGGGATATCAAAATCAACACTGTAGTCAGAGCCAGGAATTAGGTGAATTTCAATATCATTGGAGGAGACAATGCTTGACTGGTTTAACGTCAATTCTTCCCCCCGCTACAGGAAGCAGCCGACGAAAACTAATTGACTCCTGTGAATAGGCTGGCCGTAGTTTGGGTCATGCCCCTTTAAAAACATTTTTAGCGCTTATGCGCACTTTTATTCAAAATACAAATAAATAAAAAAAAAACTTGCTTTCATGGAGCACTCCCTAAACACTGGCAGGTCCCTAACTAATGCAGAGGGCATCTATACTGTTTACCTGCCAAACAAAACATAACACACTTAACAAAAAACTTTTAAACCAAACATAGGTTTTACCTTTATATTTGCACACCAACAATCAAGCTCTACAGCCACAGCCCAGAATAAACTGGCTGCACTCTTTAAATACCCTGCACCTGGTTCTAATTTACAATTACCCCCAGGTGCAGGGGATAATTAACAAAACGATTAACAATCAAATTTTAAAAAAGCAATTAAATTAAACAAAACATGCATTTGCACATGTTTTTAGGCAGGGAAGAATCTGACCCTCCCCCTGCCACCTTACACTCCTTTTCACTCATTCCCTTACCTGAAACATCCTCTTCACAATTTCTATGGTAAGAGTGCAGTTATGTTTTTATTTTTTTTGCAAATATAGCTTATGAAATACTTTGAATGCCCCTTGATTATAAGTGTTTTGTTTAATTATACAACAAAATAAAGACACTGGAAACTGAAGTAAAGTTAATGCTGTGTTTACTAGATGCTTCCATACAAATTCTCTTGTAGTACTTCACTGTCATACACTTGCACAGTCTTAACAGTATGACGTAACTAAAGAAGCTTAACTCTTTGCATACTAGTGCTCTTGTAACTGAATTATAGAATTGAACTAGATACACTACAGTCCTCCCCACTTAGCTGTAATGTCCATGTCTGAAGAGAGTGATTAATACTAGAAAGTAAATTCTAAACTAGCTCCTACAAATTTAGTGTCTGTGGTGCTGTGCGCACTCTTGTGGGATATCTTTGCCCCGTCAGTTCCAGGAATGGTAAGAACAGAAGCAGTAGGCTGATCCTCAGGCTGAACCGGTGTTGAGTCAGGTGCCTTTGGTGTCTCACTGGTTTGTGGAAAGTTGACTTCTTCCTCGTCAGACTGAGTTGGGGGCTGTTCAGTAACAGCTGAAGTATCATCAGGAATAACTTTCGATTCTGCATTGCGAAGTTGATCAATGTGACGACGCCACACCATATCAGGCTGTATCTTGACAGCATACATCAGCGGTCCCAGCCGGGATTGAATGGTTGCTGGAATCCATTTTACATTACTCTTGTAGTTCCATGCTAAGACTACTTGTCCTTCCCGGAATTCTCTGAGATGGGCGGTGTTACGCCATTTACCCTGATCAGTCTGTCTGTCGATAACTTGTCGTCTAAGATCAGGCCTTAAAAGATCAATGCGAGATTTCAAGTTTTTTCCAAAGAACAAGCTTGCTGGGGTCTGGTTTGTGGTTCAATGACAATGTGCTGGTATGCTAATAAGAAGTTGGAAAGCTTGAACTGTAGGTTTCCATTCTGCTCGTAGAGCCTGCTTCAGTGATAAAGCGTTCTGTCAATCCATTCATAGCGAGATGATAAGGTGCACATGTAACATGCTTGATTCCATTTTTCTTAATGAAATCTTGAAATTCATCTGAAAGAAATTGCGGACAGTTGTCACACACAATCTGATCAGGAAGACCAGTTTGGGCAAACAGGTCTCGTAGGACGTCAACGGTTTTGCTAGCTGTAGTTGTCGACATGTTGAAAACTTCTGGCCACTTTGAATAACTATCGACTACCTTGAAACGGTCCTGCGAAGTCTATGTGAATTCGCTGCCAGGGGAGCGTTTGCCAGTCCCAATAGTGAAGTGGAGACAAGATAGGCATAGACTGTACTCGTTGGCATCCAGGGCAGTCTTTCGCTAACTTCTCAATTTGGTCATCATAGCCCGGACACCACACGTATCTTCTGGCTAAGGCTTTCATCTTTACTACGCCAAGGTGCCCTGTGTGCAGCTCTTGGAGCACTTGTGTGCGCAACTTGGTTGGGTCATTCACTCTAGACCCCCACATGAGGCAGCCTTGATGTATGGCAAGTTGTTCTTTCCTGGTGTAGAAAGGCTTACTTTCTGTTGAGGCGTCCATCCCTTCATGGTGGAGTCATACACTTCTGCCAAGACTACATCTTTTGTGGTTTCATTTCTCAACATTGCACATGTTGCAGGGAGCTTTTCAACTTGAGACATGTTGAACATGTCTACTGCTGTGGTTTGTTCAGCCTGCTTTGTGTGTTTAAGTTAAGGGCAAGCGTGACAATCCATCAGCATTTGCGTGATGATTGTTGCCCTTGTACAGAACATCATAGTTATGAGCTCCTAAAAACAAAGCGTATCTCTCTATGAGGGCTGCAGCCATTTCAGGGATACCTTTCTTAGGACTAAAAATGGATGTCAGAGGCTCATGGTCTTTTAAAAGTGTGAATTTCCTTCCATACAGGTACTGCCCAAATTTATTGACTCCCCACTCTAAACTTAGAGCGTCTGTCGATTTGTGCATAGTTGCGTTCCGCTGAAGATAGTGATCTAGAAACAAAAGCAATGGGGTGTTCAAGACCATCAGGCATTACATGCAATATCACAGCTCCAATGCATTATGGTGAGGCATCGCAAGCAAGACGAATCTCCAGTGCTGGGTTGTAGTGTGTTAGGACCTCTTCTGAAGTTAATGCCTTCTTTGCTTGTTGGAATGCTTCTTTACACTGCTTAGTCTATTGCCACTCTTTCTCTTTTTGTAGCAGCTGGTTCAATGGATACAGTTTTTTAGACAGGCTAGGCAAAAACCTGTGATAGTAATTGACAAGCCCAATGAATGACCTAAGCTGAGAAACATTTGTTGGCTGAGATGCATTTAACACTGCGGCAACTTTGTCTGGAGACTTATGGAGTCCCTCTGCATCGATTATGTGTCCACAGTATGACACTGGATTTTTAAAGAACTCGCATTTGCTGTGGTTAGCTCTCAGGCCAAATTTTTTCAGTCTCTGAAACATTGTTTGAAGGTTTTTTAGATGTTCCTTGTCAGTTGCTCCTGTTACAATTATGTGTCCAGGTAGCATCTGCCCTGGAGCACTTGGTCCATAGCATGCTGCCATAAGGCTGGGGCTGAGGCCACGCCAAAGACTAGCCAGTTATATTGCAGAAGTCCTTTTTGTGTTTTGATGGTGAGGAATTTTTTTTATTCTTCCTCCACTTCCACCTGGAGGTATGCTTGGGCTAAGTCTAGCTTGCTGAATTGTTTCCCACCTGAAAGTGACAGAAAAATATCTTCAATGCGGGGCAGTGGATACTGCTCAGGTTGTAGCACAGGGTTAATTGTCACCTTAAATCTCCATAGATTCTGACTGTGCCGTTTTTCTTCACAACTGGCAAAACTGGAGTTGCCCATTCACTCCAATTGACTTTTGTCAGAATTCCCATTTCTTCCAGGTGTTCAAGCTCTTTGTCCACTTTGTCTCTGATGGCATATGGTACTTGCCGTGCTTTGTGGAAATGAGGATTTTCATCTGGGTTTAGCACAATTTTAGCTTGTATTTCTTTTAAAGTTCCAATGCCCTCTTTGAAAACCGGAGCTGCATCAGCCAATAGCTTCTCAAGCATCAGCTTTGTATTTCCGGTTGTTGGGCTAGGCTGCAGAGTTTTAATTGAACCCCAATCTAGATTTTACAAATCTAATTTTACAGAGCCATTCACGGCAATGGTGGTTCTCCTTTTTAAATGACATAAAGGACCAGTCTGTATTTCTGGTCTTCATACTGAACAAGCACTTTTGACAGCCCAAGTGGTGCAATCTTCTGCTGGAGGTTTTCTGAAGTTTGAGTCCCTTGAAACATTTGTTAAACTCATTATTAGAAATAGACAGACCTGTGTCAAGTTCCTTTTTCAGTGGTCGCCCTTCTACAGATGGTGTAATCCAGATGGCTTTCTGTCACAAAGACGGCTGCAGTGGGAAACAGGAACCAACACAAAATAAACAGAGAGGTGGAGTTTGGTGAAGCTGAGCGCAATAAATGAACAAACAGAAAATAAAAGGTTGAAAGACAAACAAAACACTGGACACGACACTCATAGCCAAAACAAAGAGTCAAACAAAACAGACTACACAGAGAAATACGGTGAGCTGATGATATGTACTTCATGTTTTCACTTTCTCCTCTCCACACCTGTTCTCCACTCACCGAACACACAACCCGAGTGAAAACATGCTGCTTTTATGCAGCTGTACCGAGACTTGATTGCTAATCAATCATTCAATTGGAGTCTCAGTACAACTGCACGTGAATTAATAAAGTGCAATTCCCCGTGCTCACATATTATTACATTTTACCTGCATGTGAAGTGCTGTGCAATCCTCGTGCCTAAATACAAATACACATTTTAAACCACTCGTGTTACACAGACCCATTTATATCCCATGTACCAATGACTATACACCAACATTAACACCCTACACGTAACATACAACACAAATAAATAGCCCAAGGGTGGGGCACTTTGCCATACTTTCCTATCAGTAGTAGCCAAGCAAGCAACATCAAAGCCGCCAATCATCAAATCATCTAACACACCATCACTATCATTTTAGTCTTCCTGGATTGCATGTAGCTGTTTATTTCATTTCCCTGTATAGTTTTGAGCAATCTTTTGGGGAGCAGCTTGGCAAACAATTTGGATATGACCCTGTGGCAGGGGAGGGCCCTGTCTGTAAATATTGTTGTGTGGTGGTTGGCAGAGATGGGGTTAATTTCCTATCCCTGCTAAAATACATGTGAGAATGTGGCTGGAGCTAATTGAGTAACTGATAATTATGCTCCAGCCACATGCTATAAAAAGGGGGAAATTCCTTTGTTTGTTGGAGGTGTTTTGGGGTGAATGTTTCTGTGTTGCTAAATTTGTTTTGTGTTGCAAAGTTCAGTGAAGGCTCTGCCCAGACTGAACAGTTTTTGTTTGACCTTTCATTTTTGGCTCTGTGAGCAGTGTTTTGCTTGATTTCTTTTGATTTCTTTTTTTGATTAAAACAGCGCAGCAGCGCTTTAACTGCAGTTTTACTGTCTCAGAGTCTCTGTCCTCCCAGCTATCCTGTCACATGTGGTGTCAGAAGAGGGATAGCTCCCCCTAGAGACTCGGAGTGGGACTGTAGTTTAAAAAAAATAAATAAATAAAAAGAATAATTATATTTATTTTATTTATTTATTTTTTTAATATGGAGCTGGCCCAGGAAGACACAGATGACAGATGGAAGTTTTTTTTAAAGAGAATCGCGGAAGAGTTGTGCCCCGGCTGTGGGGAATATGGGCACACGGTGGCCAACTGGGTCGCTGCCGTCCCAAGAGCCGGAAGGGGAGGAGCTGTCGCTGCCATCACAAGAGCCAGAAGGGGAGGAGTCGTCGCTGCCGTTCCAAGAGACGGAGGGAGAGGAGCTACAGTTCTGTTAGCTGGAGATGGAGGAACAGGAGGCCCAACCCCCAGATTTTTTTTTGGGGGGGACAAGGGCGTGAAGCTGGTGCTGCACAGCAGCCCCTTTATTTACTGCTGAAGGGAGCCCTGCAAAGATGCAGACCATGAGCCCTGCTGTCGGAGGAGCTGACAGTGCCACCTGCCCGGACTATGGACTAACCATCCCTCAAGGATGGGAGAGGAAGGACAATAGGGGACTTGAGGGAGGGTGGATGGCTTTCAAAGGGGGGGAGGTGGCCATGGAGCCATGTGTGCTACGCACAAGACAGTTTTACTTTCTCAGAGTCTCTGTCCTCCCAACTATCCTGTCACATGTGGTGTCAGAAGAGGAATAGCGCCCCCGTGAGACTCTGAGTGGATCTGAATATATAATCTGAATAATTATATATATATATTTTTTTTAATATGGAGCTGGCCCAGGAGGACGCAGATGACAGCTAGTAGTTTTTTTTTTTAAAGAGACTCGCGGAAGAGTTGTGCCCCGGCTGTGGGGAATATGGGCACACAGTGGCCATCTGCCCCACGCAGTACGAGGGGGAGGAGCCGTCGTTGCCCTACCCCTGCTGTCGGAGGAACCGAAGTGCCACCAGCCCTGCTGTCGGAGGAGCCGGCAGCAACCTCGGCTCCAGCCCTATTGTTAGAGGAAAACAGGTTTTTATACCCGCCTCCACCACCAGAGGAGCTGGAACTGCCTCCACCGGCCGACAGTGAAGAGGAAGTCTGGTCTCTGCCAACCTGGCCAGAGGTTCTTGCACTGTTGGCCATGCCCGCACCGCCCAAGGATGCCTGCCTTGCACCGCCCAAGGATGCCTGCCTTGCACCGCCCAAGGATGCCACATTTGGATTGCCTCGGGATGCCACATGCTCCGCATCGCCTGGGGTTGCCTGCTGCTCCGCATCGCCTGGGGCTGCTGGTGTCTCCTTTTTGTCTCCTAGGGTTGCCGAAGGTCCTGCTTTGCCTGGGTTTGCCTGCTGCCCTGCATCGCCTGGGGTTGCCTTGTGCTTCGCAGCGCCTGGAGTGCCAGCGGTTACAGGGTACGAAGGAGAAGTGGAGCTCACGCTGCCATCTTCATGGCCAGGGGCTCCCCTCCTGCCGTCGCCTCCCGGGGATCCGCTGCCGCCGTCGCCTCCCGAGGGTCCGCTGCCGCCGTCGCCTGTGGTCACTGCAGGTTTTGCTTTGCTTGGGGTCGCTTCCAGCCCTTCATGGCAGCAGGGAATACTGTGGCCGGAGCTGCACAAAGGGGATCTACCGGCTTCGAAGAAGGGGGGGGAGGTGAGGAGACCACCTCCACCACAGCCCCAACAACCACCCCTGTGCCATAGTTCGGCGCCTGGGGATTGGTTCCCTCAACCTGGGCTCCCAGACACCCTGGCTGCATGTCTGGACCTCTGGTTGCTGGGCCTGACTCCCAGCTCACAGGAGGTCGCCTGGTCTCCTGCTCCGCTCCCTCTGGTTGCCCAGACATCGCTCCACAATCGCCTGGGGCTCCAGCCGACTTCTCGCCTGCCTGCGCTCCTGACGCCCCATCCACTACACCTGGGTCCCCTGTCGCCAGTCTCGGTCCCGCCAAGAAGGAGCCGGACTATGGACTAACCCTCCCTCAAGGATGGGAGAGGAAGGACAATAGGGGACTTGAGGGAGGGTGGATGACTTTCAAAGGGGGGGAGGTGGCCATGGGGCCATGTGTGCTACACACAAGGGGGGTAAATGTGGCAGGGCAGGGCCCTCTGTAAATATTGTTGTGTGGTGATTTGGTGGTGGTTGGCAGGGATGGGGTTAATTTCCTATCCCTGCCAAAATACATGTGAGAATGTGGCTGGAGCTAATTGAGTAATTGATAATTAGGTGCCAGCCACATGCTATAAAAAGGGGGAAATTCTTTTGTTTGTTGGAGGTGTTTTGGGGTGAATGTTTCTGTGTTGCGAAATTTGTTTTGTGTTGCAAAGTTCAGTGAAGGCTCTGCCCAGCCTGAACAGTTTTTGCTTGACCTTTTATTTTTGGCTCTTTATTTTAGATAATACATGTGCATCCATTTACTCTTTTGTTAAAATCTTGTACTTTTTTTGTTTACACTGTTACTTGTTTAAGTTTAGTGGCTGTTCAAGGTCTGCTTAGGGTTTGTTCCTGATCCTCCTGATTTTTTCCAAATGGCTGTTCACCATTCAACCCGGTACTACTCGACAGACTCATCATTTTCTACGATTGCTATTTTTTCATCAACCTTCAGGACTCTATTCAGGACTTCATTATTTGTTGGTGAGATTATTCCTTTTTTGTTTGATGGCTTTTTCTACTTTGATACTGGTTCCTGTAATTTTGGTTTTGTTCATTTGTTATTTTGGATTACATGTGCATTGATTCACTGGACCTAAATTTCATTTGTCATCCATTGCCATCAAGACTGTCTGTGTAATTGGTTTCCCCATATAATTATTCACTCACCTGTCTTTTGCCTGTCTGTGTGTTGGTTTTGTATTGGTGTGGTGTTTGTGGGTGTGTGGGGGGTTTATTGGAGGCCCACCGGACACTGCATTCATTTCGCTTTAGTGTTATTTTGTTTGGATGTTTGTTACTTTCTTATTCACCTGTACCTTCCACCTAACTAACTGTTCTCTGTAATAAGTTGTTGTCCTCATTTATTACATTATAGTTCACAACAATAAACCGTTTGTTAGTGAAATTGACACCCCTGACGTCCCTGCTTTTTCTGTCTGTCACTCTTGTTGACTTAGTTAGTTATAGAGATTGGGCCAGTAGTAGCTCCTTGGGGAGAACAGTACAACTGCTTCTCGGTTGTGCAGAGTGATCGTTACAGTAGTGCCTATTTGTTTTTTCTGTTCCTGTATCTGGCCTGACGTCACCACTCGTGAGCCTGTCACAGATATAAATTCAAAATCATTCTTACCTTCAAATATATATACACACACACATATACACACACACCTATACACTGAGTGTACTAAATATTAGGAACACCTTTTGCCCTCAGAACAATTCTTCAGGGCATGGACTGTACAAGGTGTCAAAAGCATTCCACAGGGATGCTGGCCCATGTTGACTCCAATGCTTCCCACAGTTGCGTCAAGTTGGCTGGTAGTGGAGCTCTACTCCGAATAACTCGTTCCATCTCATCCCACAGATGCTCAATTGGATTGAGATCTGGTGACTGGGCAGGTCACTGCAATAAGCTGAATTCACTGTCATGGTTGTGGAACCATTCCTGGACAATCCTAGCCTTGTGGCATGGGACATTATCCTGCTGAAAAAAAACATAGAAGATGGATACACTGCTGCCATGAAGGGACGCACCTGATTGGTAATGATGTTCAGATAGCCTGTGGCATTCAAACGTTGCTCCACTTTTATCAAGGGGCCCAATTGTGTGCCATGAAAACACACCCCACACCATCACACCACCACCAGCCTGCAATGTTGACACGCGGCATGATGGATGCATGTATTCATGTGGTTTTCCTATACCCTAGTCCTCCCATCAGGGTGAAACGTGTTTTCGTTCCTTAGCCCACTGCACCCACAGTTTCTTGTGTTTTGCTGAAAGAAGTGGAACTCTGTTAGGTCGTCGGCTGCCATACTCCATTAGTGGTTGTGCATTCTTTATGGGTCTTTCGGCACCAATGTTGTACTGGACTGTCAGTTGACTAACTGTAGCCTGTCTGTTTCCCTGCACAATTCCTGTCAGCCTCCTTTGGCCTCTTTCATCAATGAGGCGTTTTCGACCACTGGCCTGCCATTGGTTGGATGTCCTTTGGGAGGTGGACCATCCTTGATACACACAGGAAACTGTTGCGTGTGAAAACACATAAGAACATAAGAAAGTTTACAAACGAGAGGAGGCCATTCGGCCCATCTTGCTCGTTTGGTTGTTAGTAGCTTATTGATCCCAGAATCTCATCAAGCAGCTTCTTGAAGGATCCCATGGTATCAGCTTCAACAACATTACTGGGGAGTTTACTTTTTCATAGATTCCTTCTCCAATTTCAGTATCTCCCATATGATATTTATAATGTACATTTTTATTTCCTGCGTGCAGTACCTTACACTTTTCTCTATTAAATGTCTTTGCCATGTGTCTGCCCAGTTCTGAATCTTGTCTAGATCATTTTGAATGACCTTTGCTGCTGCAACAGTGTTTGCCACTCCTCCTACTTTTGTGTCGTCTGCAAATTTAACAAGTTTGCTTACTATACCAGAATCTAAATCATTAATGTAGATTAGGAATAGCAGAGGACCTAATACTGATCCCTGTGGTACACTGCTGGTTACCACACTCCATTCTGAGGTTTTCCTCTAATCAGTACTTTCTGTTTTCTACATGTTAACCACTCCCTAATCCATGCACACGTGTTTCCTTGAATCCCTACTGCATTCAGTTTGAGAATTAATCTTTTGTGCAGGACTTTGTCAAAAGCTTTCTGGAAATCTAAATAAACCATGTCATATGCTTTGCAATTATCCATTATCGATGTCGCATCCTCAAAAAAATCAAGCAAGTTAGTTAGACACGATCTCCCTTTCCTAAAACCATGTTGACTGTCTCCCAGGACCCTGTTACCATATAGGTAATTTTCCATTTTGGATCTTATTATAGTTTCCATAAGTTTGCATATAATAGAAGTCAGGCTTACTGGTTGTAGTTACCTGGTTCAGTTTTGTTTCCCTTTTTGTGGATCGGTATTACGTTTGCAATTTTCCAGTCTGTAGGTACCACCCCTGTGTCAAGAGACTGCTGCATGATCTTGGTTAGCGGTTTGTAAATAACTTCTTTCATTTATTTGAGTACTACTGGGAGGATCTCATCCGGCCCAGGGGATTTGTTTATTTTAAGAGCTCTAGTCCCTTTAACACTTCTGCTTCAGTTATGCTAAAGTTATTTAAAACTGGATAGGAACTGCATGACATGTGGGGCATGTTGTCCATATCCTCCTTTGTAAAACCTTGTGAAAAGTAAACATTTAATATATTTGCTATTTTTTTTCTTCAACTACGATTTTGCCATTTCTATCTCTTAGACATTTAACCTCCTCTTTGAATCTCTTGCTGTTGTAATATTGGAAAAACATTTTGGAATTGGTTTTAGCCCCCTTAGCAATGTTCATTTCTATTTCTCTCTTGGCCTTTCTAGCTTCCTTTTTGACTTGCATTTGTAGTTCCGTGTACTCTTTCTGTGTACTTTCTTTTTGGTCATTTTTAATGCTCTGTAAAGTGCCTTTTTTCGCTGAATATTTTTTTAAATTGATCTATTAAACCATTTTGGCAATTTAGTTTTACATTTAGATTTGTCTACTTTAGGGATGTAATTGTTTTGCGCCTCTAGTACTACATTTTTGAATAACAAACATCCTTTTTCTGTGGGTGTTTTCTCTATTTTACTCCAATCTACTTCTGGTAGTCTCTGTTTCATACCTTCATAGTTTCCCTTTCTAAAATTGTAAACCTTAGCTTTAGTCATTACTTTTGGGGTTTTAAAAATCAATTCAAATGAGACCATGTTGAGGCCTGAGTTTGCCAGTGTTTCTCTGACCTGTTTTAGTTATTCTTCCTTTGTTATTTGAAAAGATTAAATCAAGGCATGCCTCCCCTCTAGTCGGTTCCTTGACAAATTGTGTTAGGAAGCAGTCATTTGTCACTTCCACCATTTCAATTTTGTCCATCATGCTCCCCATAGGGTTTTCCCATTTAATATGGGGAAGTTGAAATCCATTAGTATGGCTTCTCCTCTGCTACACACATTTCTAATGTCATTGTATAACAAATTATTTTGCTCAGTGTCTGAAATCCTATAGCATGCTCCTATTATGCCTTTTGTATTTTTACTCTGACCCCATATTGATTTTCCATTGTTTTTCTTAGTCCAGATTTAACACCTGGGCTTCAAGACTGTTTCTTATGTATAGCGCTACCCCTCGACCTCTTCTGCCTTGCCTATGCAGTGTATATCCACAAATAGTATATTCACGAGTTGTTCCCTTTGTTTTGATGTGGTCTCCCTTCTGTTTTTATGTTTATTTCTCCCCCCTTCCTTTCTAGTTTAAATGCTTCTGAACGAGGATCTTTTCTCCAAGTAGTTTGGTTCACTTTTTATTTAAGTGCAGTCCATCCCGTCTATATAGGTAGCCCTTGTGGAATGTGGTCCAATATTCAAGACAGGTGAACCCCTCCTGTGTAGATCACGTTTTCAGCCATGCATTTAGATTAATTATTTCCAGATGTCCGTATGCTCCTTTGCAAGGTGCAGGCAGTATCCCAGAAAATACCACAGTTTTTGTCTTTTAATTTCCTTCCTAGCTCTCTGAATTTGTATTGCAGGGATTTTGGTCTCTTCAAAATATTGTCTGTTCCAATATTGTTTGTACCGATGTGGATGACTATTACCAGGCCATCTCCTGTTCGTTCTGGGAGCCTATCCACGTTCTCAGTGATATGCGTGACAGAGGCTCCTGGAAGGCAGCACAATATTGCAGTAAGGGGGTCCAAACTGCGAAATGAACTTGCTGTGTTTCTCAATATGTTGTTAGATTTGTGCCTATAACTCTAACTATAAAGGTTACAGGTACATGTCATACATGAAATGAATGTGCCCACACTAGGCTTTCATAGAACTAAGTGAAATAGTCTTAGACTCACCCTGTTCAATAGAGATAACAAAAACCAAGAACAAAAGAGAGATGCTTTTCAAAAAAAAAGTATTGTTGGTAAAACTTCTTTTTAGCATGGCCAGCTCGAATCTGACAGAGTACAATGAATCTTTTGAACACATTGGATAATAAATAATGGAATTATGGCCACTGTGGAAGGGGTATGGGTAATTCATTGACTAGGGGACAGACAGGTGTAATTGAAAACACCACACAGGTGCCCAGTTTTATTTTTGACAGTTCTTACTTTTTCCAGCAGAGGGCACTGTTGACCGTGGGCTGCCTATCAACGATGATAGACAGCACCACGGAAATACCACAGCTGGTACGTGAACAGCAAGTGCACTCGCAGGTGCTCAAAGAAATAATAATGAAAACAGAAGGCGAAAAGAACAATGGAAAATAAAACAGTAATAAAACTACAAATAAAAGGTGCTGCACTCGGCAGCGTTATCCCGGTCGCCGCTACCCGCACGACCTGGATCACCGTCCTACTCTGTAGGCTAACTAGCCTGCTCTTTTACAATACGCCGGGGTCTGCCCAAGGGTTCCCCTCTCTCTCTGTCTCGCTGTGAAACTCTTTTTTTTTCGCCTGATTCCCGGTCCTGGATCAGAGCTTCCGCACTCTTGGTGCATCTAAGTGGGCAGACCTGAGGAAACAGCAGAGCATTTTTTTTATAGGGCTAGCAATCTGCCAAGACTCTCCTCTCAGCCATTCAGAGAGGACCTCCCCGTGTCACTGCCATGACTCACAGGCGGTTGTTGGACGACTGTCGCCCTCTTCCTGCAGCCCTGTGAACACGCCAGCAGAGTCAGCACAGATCTCTCCCTGTTACAGCCACATATACAAAAGGGACCATAAGCAACCAAAAAGAATTAAAGAATTGAAAAATGTGCAAAAGGGGAAAAAAAAAAAACACATTCAAATCCCAGGGACCCTGATGGCGCAAGATGGAGGTATTCACTGTGGCTTGAATGGCCAGGAAGGTGACGACCATTGCAACCTAGCCCTAATAGCTCTTGTCTCGAGCATCTTTGCATATTTTATATGAAAATAGGTCCTTGTGCCTTCGATGTCACCATTTCTCTTATTTTGTAAAGATTTTGTGTGAAAATGTTTGTTTACTGCACCAAGTTAGATCTGTTTTACAGCGCAGCAGTCACGTTGCAAAACATTCGCATTGACGGCTATCTCCTAACATGGTTCAATACCAGAAATACACATATATGACTTCGCTTTAAAACTCTGCCTGCTCTTTCCAATGGTGCAGGGCTGTCTCTACAGTGCTGGAGTAAAAAGATTTAAAGGCCTGGTCGCTGGGCTGTTATGGGCACATTCCTAATTGTGTTTTTTATAGACTATAAGCACTTCAAAACTAATGACTGGAAACAGGGGATAGCTCAATAAAGTCTTCCTGTACTCAAAGATATGTAATAAACCCAGAGAGCAATACCACTGCATCTGCGATTGAACCAACAGGGCTTCATAATGGCAGTGAAACTAACAACCCAGGAAACCAGATATGCTTATTTAGATACACAGGTACATTAACTACTTATAGTTGCACTGAAGTTAGCCTTTACTAATATTTAAAGCACTACATTCACTTAACACACAGTTTTGTGAGTGTGAGGATGGAACTCCATATGTTAACATGTATTTAGTAAAGTTATTTCACCATAATGTTGTTCTAAGTACCTGTATTAGATAATGTAGCAATTATGCAAATTCAGTGTAGTTAAAGCAACTGTATTTGGAAGTGTATCTCTCATTAACTAACCTGCGTTGGAGTCCATTCTTTATTTTCTGCACAACAGATCCACTTTTCAAATGTTTTTACCTTGTTCAAAAAATGGGAGTTAATTAAAGACTGGAATAAACTCTTTGGAAATATGGCCCTAGGAGTCCAATCAATTCATGCACATGTCAGAATGAATCATGGGGTTTATCATCACCGTATTCCCCACTGGTGTCCATACCCCAGCCCACTTCAGTCCACAGATACAGTGTGCATCACTTTAAGCCATCTTATTTTCATAGTTCAACCATTAGCTATTAACATGATCAACCCTGAATTGGTCAATATGTCCCATGGTTATCCCCACCAGACCATGCTTGGTATATGGCACCAGAGACCCACCATGTCTTTATTATAAGACCATTCTCTTGCTTGAGAATATCAATGCTATCAATTAAATACTCAATATATTTCCACCAATACATCTCAAATCAAAGGAAACAGCTGTGTTCAGAAGG
Organism: Polyodon spathula; assembly: GCF_017654505.1. NCBI lineage: Eukaryota > Metazoa > Chordata > Actinopteri > Acipenseriformes > Polyodontidae > Polyodon > Polyodon spathula. The sequence continues at coordinate 15,947,384 of NC_054553.1, forward strand.
GGAGGTATGAATATAAATTCTTGATCAAAAGTCATTTCGGTCTATTTATAGGGGTCTATTCATAAAGGGTTAACGGCTGCCGTAAGGAGGAAACGGGAGTACATGATCGGATTTGGACCATAGCCGCTTATTTAATGGCCGTTGCTACTCAAACGGCAACTGACATATGTTAAGCTCCAAGGACATTCATTCCTGAAGGAAATTTTTAAACACATTGAGATTAAGGTTAATGAATACCTCATTAGCATAAAGTTTTCATCGGTTCTGAATGTCAACCTACTAATCATAAACCTGAACAAGGTGTTGCTGAACACTTGGTGCGGTCAAGTCGAAACTAACGACAGCCTCATTTCAAAATGTAAAGTGATCACCAGTCAAAACAAGTAACCTGAACATTTAAAATAAACACATTTTATTGTTAGACTGCTGTGCACTGTTATACAGTTGCTGTCCCTAAGGTTAACACTCCCTTATATTTTGAAAAATGAATAGTCATACCATATAAATTGCCATAGTGCATCTGTGTTATGCAAACTTCTTGTTGCCTGGATAGGTCAGGATGTGCACTTCATACAATCCCGACAAGGCATGCCATATCATGACTGCATGTTATATCTTGCACAGCATTGTAGCCAGAAAAAGGAGATGTAGATGTGACAGCCCACAGAACATGACACAGCAGTGCCAGCAGCAGTAGCAGCAGTACTTTTCCAGCAGATGTGAGCAGACCAGGTAGCACTGAAGGAAATTCTTTACATAGTGTGATAAAATTGCATGTGGTGTGATTTTGTCACTCTGTTTTGGGACAGTAACCCTGTCATTAGGTGCAGGAAATAATTGGCCCACAAGTGGATTGTGGGTAAACAGGTTGGTATCTGTATATTTATTGTGCAGAAAATAAAATAAACAAACAAAAACCTAACGCCAATCTGGAGCATTAACTTTTCACCAGTTCTCAAACTAACACTGGACAGCTATGTCATTTACCGGTAACCAATGACGTAGCTAGAGGGTTGGTTTTAGGGGTTTAAACCCCCTCCCTCCCCCTACCCCTGTGGGAGTGAAAAAAATGTCAGCCACCTAAACCTCTGTAAACCCTCGTCCCGACCAATGTAAGCTCTAACCCATGAGCTGTTTGCTTCGCTGCCTGTCTGAGCACAATTTAATTTTTTTTTTTTTTTTTTTTTTAAGTCAAATATCATCTGGTTGTGATTGGGAAGAGTCCTGTCATTTTTACACCAGATTCAGCCATTGACTCCTTTGATTGGAGAACGCACGTGCTGCTCAAACCAACATGTGAAGAGACGTCGATTAATATTAATATAGAAAAGATGATCTTAGCTAATACTAGCATTGCAGAAATAGAAAAAAAAAAACATTTCATCCTACTGCCTTTAACCCTTTTAATCTCAATTACCAGTGTTTCCAACCAGGTCCACCAGGTGTACCAGTAACTACCAATTTGCACAGGACTAAACATCACCACATAAACAGGTGGTTTCTAAATTTTTACCAACATCTGAAAAACGTAGTCCTGTGCAAACCGTCCATTTCTTTTTATCCCAGATAATACTCAGAGGTCCTCTGATATTTTACAGGACATCGGGACCTTCTGTAAAATTTCAAACTCAGTCGTCCTGTGTCTCTTTACTCCTGTGCGAATCGACCATTTCAGTGTTATGTTAGCATTGATATAGCATTTCCGGGGTATTCGCCTCAAAGCAATACCAGAGTTTGCAATAAACCATAATACAATATTAACATTGGTACGATAACAAGTGTTGTGTACAGGGCCAGATTAAAAGAACGCTAACCCATATTTTGGGGGGTCCTAAGCATATTATGGTGAATGGTGTTATTGGCATATTGGTTAATCCAGCCCTGCATTGGGGAGAGAGAGTGTGAGTGGAGCAGAGTGAGCCACTTATATTTGGTGTGGGGGAGCGGAACGCTGAGCAGACATTTCAAGCTTGCTCTTTCACAGCACTGAGAAGAACTGAGCACGGTTTTAATTTCCCTAAATACATGTTCCGTCATGGAGTTTGCACAGAAAATTTTAAAAAAGAAGGTGACAAATAGAGATGTAGATCACTTCATAGTATTTTCTATCATGTCTGTCCATGGTAACAATAAAGCTATTATTAATTTTTCCAGTTTCAAACCAAAATTAGGCAAAATTATGTTTCGCAGACTTGAAAAAAAGCTTTTATACTCAATGTGATTGGCGTTGCACATTTTAATTCATTATGGAGGAATTGGAGGAAGAAAATGAATCCTCCATTTCGAGGTTTCTCTAATCAGTACTTTCTGTTTGCTACTTGTTAACTCTAGCACCGCCATAGCCGCTTTTTGAAAGGCTTTTGCAATTGAAATTTAAATAGTGTTCCTAAGTGTTACTAAATATTTGAATTAAATACCCATACAGTGTTTCAGCTGCAGAATTGTAAAAATGAATAAATTGTACGCACTTCCTTGTGCAACCATCAGACCTGCAGTATATGCAGCATATTGAAAACAATACAATATAGCCGACAGTTTTAGTCTGGGCTTTGTAATAAATCAAAGTAATTGTGAAAGAACATGTTATATACGCCTGTCGAATTCTGAAACATTAATGAAAGTAATTCTACACATCATATGTTACTGTTTATTTTATTAGCAGTTGTCACAAAATGCACATTGAATCACAATATAGTATGATATAGCTACACTACTTTTTTTCTCATCTGCCTGTCCTGAATACAGTTACCACCAACAGCTCAAGTCGTGTGCCCCCCTGCACTTCACTACACTCCTCAGGCAGAATGACTGTGACACCGCTAGCCCTGGAGCTACAGCGGAACCATTTAGATAAAAGACACGAAAGCCGGCTGGCAAATGCCCATCAACCTTCAGAAGACAATGCCAGGTTGCTGAATGCAATAAAAACAGAACTTTTGATGGCAAATGCACTGGTACAGTTGAAAAGCGTGTTTTCTGCGTAGATTGTAATAGAAATAGAACTGAGAAAGCTGTAATAGAACTCTGAACAGACAGAGCCTTTGAACTATGTCACTCAAAGCGTTTTTACATTGCATAAGTTATGTTAGATTTTCATAACTAGTTATTTATGTTTTAAAATTGTGTATGTGCATACAGAGTTCTACACTTGTTTACACAGAAGCTTATTGCATAAGTTTTTTTTTGTTTATTTCATGTTTATGTATATGTGGTCTTTTTGAAAAAAAAAGTTAATTTTTTAATGTAAGTATGAAGTTTCTGCTCTTAATAATGTTATGTATGATGTTCATAAATAAAAATATTAAGTTGTAACTGATTGTTTGTTTTTCATTTTCATTTCGAAGCCATTTAAAATGAAACCGCACATTTTGAGAGTGCGGCAGTTGTGTCTAGTCTGAAATCTCAGCGGTTCTAGTGTTAACCACTCCCTAATCCATGTGCATGCATTTCCTTGAATCCCTGCTGCGTTCAGTTTGAGAATTGATCTTTTATGCAGGACTTTGTCAAAAGCTTTCTGGAAATCTAAATAAACCATGTCATATGCTTTGCAATTATCCATTGTCAATGTTGCATCCTTAAAAAAAATCAAGCAGGTTAGTTAAACATGATCTCCCTTTCCTAAAACCATGTTGACTGTCTCCTAGGATATTGTTGCCATATAGGTAATTTTCCATTTTGTATCTTTATAGTTTGCATAAGTTTACATATAACAGAATGAGGCTTATTGGTCTGTAGTTATCTGGTTCGGTTTTGTTTCACTTTGTGGATCAATATTACGTTTACAATTGTCCAGTCTGTCGGTACAACCCCGGTGTCAAGAGACTGTTGCATGATCTTGGTTAGCGGTTTGTAAATAACTTCTTCTTCTTCTTTCTTTGAATACTATTGGGGGGCTGTCATCCAGCCCAGGGGATTTTTTTTTTTATTTTAAGCGCTCCTAAGTAGTAATATTACTATATCTTATGTCAAAAGTTTGATGGATGGCCTTTTGACCTTATGTATGCATATTTATGAATATATAATGATGGGGTGTGAATATATGAATATATAATGAGGGGTGGATTTTATATAGAAGTATGGAATATATATATATATAATATACCCATTGTATTTAACAAGTGCTTATAAACATTGAATACTTATAAATGTAAAGAGTTTGAAATAAATAATTACCATTGATTGGATTTGAAACCCCCGCTGACAATTGAGTTTAACCACTCGGCACAACAGTTTTTTTCTAAAACATTACTAAATAGAAAATAAGAATTAAGCTTACCGGGGTTCTGAGAATCATGGTGGTTAGGTGTTTGAGCAAAAGATTAAAATGATCTACGAAGGGTTTTAGTCTGAGCATGTTTTTTTCAGACCTCATAAAAGGAGGAAAATATTTGTGCCGATTATTAGAGTGTTACACAAGATGTCTCATACCGTTGTTAATTCCTACTCTGAGAAAGTGGATCTTGAGGATCGGCAGATGTCTGAACTTATAAACGCCTTTAAAAATTGCACATTAGCCCTTCCTCAGAGGCTAAAGAAAAAACCACAGAATGTAAAAAAGGTTCAAGAGAGTCCAAGCAAGGGGCCTTTAAGCATCTGTTCCAAGGATCCTTTGTGTACGGTACATACATACTCCTCTGTGGACTGAAGTGAAAATAGACCCAAATGAGAGAGAGGGGGCAGCTGCTTTAGGGTAATTCTGAAAACGCCCCTAGGGGCTGTGCCACAAGGAACGCCCATTCATGGATCTCTGATAGATCGTCTCTTACTAAACTAGTAAGTATGCTAGAAATGGAGCTGGAAGAAGTGAGACAGCAACAGGATCTTGAGTAACTGGCACACCCACAATTCATGGAAGTCTGCATCACCCCTAACAGACTGAAAGCCACCAGGGAGATAGAAGGTCAGAACAGCTGGGTTCAGGTAGGCAGAAGCAGGGAAAAAAAGAAACTTCGTCAAACACAACCACCAGAAATCAAAACAACCAACAGATTTGAGTCACTTCAGAATTTTGATGAGCAGAACCAACAACAAGAGAATGAAAGGAACAACATCCAGGACCCTATTGACAGTGGTGACCAGACAGCAAAAAGAAGGGAGGTCATGATTGTTGGGGACTCCATATTGAGAAACACAGCAAGTTCAATTCGCAGTTTGGACCCCCTTACTACAACAGTGTGCTGCCTTCCGGGAGCCTCGGTCAAGCACATCACTGAAAACGTGGACAGGCTCCTAGAACGAACAGGAGACGACCCGGTAGTAGTCGTCCACATCAGTACAAACAACATTGGAAGAGACAGACCAAAATCCCTGCAAAACAAATTCAGAGAGCTAGGAAGGAAATTAAAAGAGAAAACCAAAACTGTGGTATTTTCTGGTATACTACCCGCACCTTGCAAAGGACCATATGGACAGCTGGAAATAATTAATCAAAAACGCATGGCTGAAGACGTGGTGCACACGGGAAGGCTTCACCTATCTTGATCATTGGACCACATTCTACAACAAGGACTATCTGTATAGACGGGATGGACTGCATTTAAATAACAAGGGAACCAGTCTACTTGGAGAAAAGATCCTCGAGCAGGTTCAGAAGCATTTAAACTAGAAAGGAAGAGGGGAGAAATCAACAAAAAAACAGAAGGGAGACCGCATCAAAACAAGAACAACAACTCAGGTAAGACAACCATTAAATGTATTTATCTAAATGCTAGAAGTATCAGAAACAAAATTCTAGAACTTGAAGCTACTGCACTAACAGGTAACTATGATGTGATAGGTGTTACAGAAACGTGGTTATCTGAGAGTGATGGGGACGAATATAATATTTGTGGGTATACACTGTATAGGAAAGACAGGCAGGACAGAAGAGGTGGAGGGGTAGCGCTATACATAAGAAACAGTCTTGAAGCCCAGGTGTTAAACCTGGACAAACAAAATAAAACCGAATCAATATGGGTCAGAATAACGGACAAAAATTCAAAGGGCATAATAATAGGAGCATGATATAGACCGCCAGATTCAGACGGTGAGCACAATAATCTGTTATACAATGACATTAGAAATGTGTGTAGCAAAGGAGAAGCCATACTAATGGGGGATTTCAACTTCCCCCAAATAAAATGGGAAAACCCGGTGGGTAGCGCGAAGGATGAAATAGAAATGGTGGAAATGACAAATGACTGCTTCCTAACACAATTTGTGAAGGCACCCACTAGAGGGGAGGCATGCCTTGATTTAGTCTTTTCAAATAACGAAGATAGAATAATTAAAACAGAGGTCAGAGAACTATTGGCAAACTAAGACCACAACATGGTCTCATTTGAAGTGTTTTTAAAACCCCAAAAGTAATGACTAAAGCTAAGGTTTACAATTTTAGAAAAGCAAACTATGAAGGTATGAAACAGAGACTAACAGAAGTAGATTGGAGTAAAATAGAGAAAACACCCACAGAAGAAGGATGGTTGTTCTTCAAAAATGTAGTACTAGAGGCGCAAAACAATTATATCCCTAAAGTAGACAAATCTAAATGTAAAACTAAATTGCCAAAATGGTTTAATAGATCAATTAAAAAAAATATTCAGCGAAAAAAGGCACTTTACAGAGCATTAAAAAAGGACCAAAAAGAAAGTACGCAGAAAGAGTACACAGAACTGCAAACGCAAGTCAAAAAGGAAGTTAGAAAGGCCAAGAGAGAAATAGAAATGAACATTGCTAAGGGAGCTAAAACCAATTCCAAAATGTTTTTCCAATATTACAACAGCAAGAGAACATTCAAAGAGGAGATTAAATGTTTAAGAGATACAAATGGCAAAATCGTAGAGGAAGAAAAAAAAAAATAGCAAATATGTTAAATGATTACTTTTCACAAGTTTTTACAAAGGAAGATACTGACAACATGCCCCACATGTCATCCAGTTCCTATCCAGTTTTAAATAACTTTAGCATAACTGAGGCAGAAGTGTTAAAGGGACTAGGAGCTCTTAAAATAAACAAATCCCCTGGGCCGGATGAGATCCTCCCAGTAGTACTCAAAGAAATGAAAGAAGTAATTTACAAAACCGCTAACCAAGATCATGCAGCAGTCTCTTGACACAGGGGTGGTACCGACAGACTGGAAAATTGCAAACGTAATACCGATCCACAAAAAGGGAAACAAAACTGAACCAGGTAACTACAGACCAATAAGCCTGACTTCTATTATATGCAAACTTATGGAAACTATAATAAGATCCAAAATGGAAAATTACCTATATGGTAACAGGGTACTGGGAGACAGTCAACATGGTTTTAGGAAAGGGAGATCGTGCCTAACTAACTAACTTGCTTGATTTTTTTGAGGATGCAACATTGATAATGGATAATTGCAAAGCATATGACATGGTTTATTTAGATTTCCAGAAAGCTTTTGACAAAGTCCCGCACAAAAGATTAATTCTCAAACTGAACGCAGTTGGGATTCAAGGAAACACATGTACATGGATTAGGGAGTGGTTAACATTGTAGAAAACAGAAAGTACTGATTAGAGGAAAAACCTCAGAATGGAGTGTGGTAACCAGTGGAGTACCACAGGGATCAGTATTAGGTCCTCTGCTATTCCTAATCTACATTAATGATTTAGATTCTGGTATAGTAAGCAAACTTGTTAAATTTGCAGACGACACAAAAATAGGAGGAGTGGCAAACACTGTTGCAGCAGCAAAGGTCATTCAAAATGATCTAGACAAGATTCAGAACTGGGCAGACACATGGCAAATGACATTTAATAGAGAAAAGTGTAAGGTACTGCACGCAGGAAATAAAAATGTACATTATAAATATCATATGGGAGATATTGAAATTGGAGAAGGAATCTATGAAAAAGACCTAGGAGTTTTTGTTGACTCAGAAATGTCTTCATCTAGACAATGTGGGGAAGCTATAAAAAAGGCTAACAAGATGCTCGGATACACTGTGAAAAGTGTTGAATTTAAATCAAGGGAAGTAATGTTAAAACTGTACAATGCATTAGTAAGACCTCATCTTGAATATTGTGTTCAGTTCTGGTCACCTCGCTATAAAAAAGATATTGCTGCTCTAGAAAGAGTGCAAAGAAGAGCGACCAGAATTATTCCGGGCTTAAAAGGCATGTCATATGCAGACAGGCTAAAAAAATTGAATCTGTTCAGTCTTGAACAAAGAAGACTACGTGACGACCTAATTCAAGCATTCAAAATTTTAAAAGGTATTGACAGTGTCGACCCAAGGGACTTTTTCAGCCTGAAAAAAGAAACAAGGACCAGGGGTCACAAATGGAGTTTAGAAAAAGGGGCATTCAGAACAGAAAATAGGAGACACTTTTTTACACAGAGAATTGTGAGGGTCTGGAATCAAATCCCCAGTAATGTTGTTGAAGCTGACACCCTGGGATCCTTCAAGAAGCTGCTTGATGAGATTTTGGGATCAATAAGCTACTAACAACCAAACGAGCAAGATGGGCCGAATGGCCTCCTCTCGTTTGTAAACTTTCTTATGTTCTTATGTTCTTAAGGATCCCCATGGGGCCAGAGGCGTCATCACACCTCATAGGCCGACACCTAATCTTTGGGAGCATACTAAAGGGGTCCCCACAGGCCCTTTTGATTGAAGGAGTCTGACGCCATGTCTTCTGCAAACTTTAGATACTTCTCTGAAAATGCCATTCTTGAACCTTGCGATCTCGAGATGGATTGGAACAGTGAAGAAATGACCCAGCTTATAAAAGACTTTGAAAATGTCCCCCTCCTCAACCCTGCAGAGTCTGACGACATCGACGGTCCTTTAGGCATCTCTTTTGAAAAAGTATTAAAGATCTCTATGGGTCTCATAGCTTCTCTATTGGAAGTGATCATCGACCGTGATATGGTGAAAAATTGCCGCGGTTGCAAAATTGATCACCCGAGCCAGCTGAGACACAGCTGCCTTTTTGAAGCTGACCTAAATTATTTTGATCAACATTTTGAAGAAATACTAGAAAAAATACACGTCCCGTGGCTGAAACTTCTGGTGGCTAAAGCTCTAGCTTGTTTCAATTTCCATCCATCTTTGACAAAACTTCAGAAACTGGTGGAAGATATTTTAACAGAGCTAAGACCAGAACACAGCATTAGACAAGAAACCCTGGATGACAAGACCGAGACATTGTTAACAAAATAACCAAAGCTTTTTACCATCGCAGTTTTACTAACCCCCAAGCTCCTTTAACTTATTACGGAGCCTGTGACTTTGAAAATGGGGAACGTCCAGACTCCAGCAAAACTGAGGAAAACCATGGAGGGGCTGCTGTTTGAGTTAATAGCTGAGAAAGTGGCTTGCAAGAGACTCTTTCAAAACCTGATCCCCGTAAATGTAAAAATGTGTAACTGATTTAATCCATAAAGATGTTGATGCTCAAGAATGGTTAGAGTTGGTAGATACGCATGTAAAACAGTGTAACCCATTAAATGCGTTTTTAATGAATATATTACCTAAGATGTTTGATGATATAGAAGAATGCAAATGTGCTCATATCATTGTTTTGTATGCTTATGTGATGGATGTCTGTTTTTATAACATGGCAGTGTTTTTAAGAGATGAAGATATATCAAATGTTGTACAAAATGTCGTGGATTACTTAGTGACTAATCATGAATGTTTGTGTAAAAACTTTACATGTCTTCTAAAATGTCCTAATCTTCTTGATAAACTGTGAATAAAACTTTTGAACTTCACACATGTCTCAGAGGTGTTATGATAAACTTTGAATAAAAACTTTTTGAATTACATATTTGTAGCAGTTGTGTTATTTTGGTTAAAGATGGCACATCAGCGTATGAAAAAAATATACTACGATCCCTCAAATCCTTGGGGGTTAGGGGGGTTACAGACTCTTCAAAGGGCTCTGGGGTCTGAAGGGCCTAAAGTCTCTGAGAGGGCCTTAACAGACTTTTTATCAGAGCAAGACTCATATACGTTGCATAAGCCCTCTAAAATAAACTTTAAAAGAAACACTGTATTTGTATCTAATATCGATACACAGTGGCAAGCTGATTTAGTGGATATGTCTAGCTTGTCAAAAGAAAATGGAGGTTACAAGTACATGCTAACATGTATAGATATCTGATCTAAATATGCATGGGTAATACTGTTGAAAAATAAGTCATCTAAGATGGTGACAGATGCTTTCAAGAGGATCCTCAGCACGGGTAGGAAACCTAAAAAATTACAAACTGATAAAGGGACAGAATTTCTGAACAAAAGCATTTCAACACATGCTACATGATATTCTACACTTTACCACGGGGAATGAACTAAAAGCCTCTATTGTTGAGAGATACAACAGGACTCTGAAAACAAAAATGTGGAAATATTTCACGGCTTTTAACACTCACAAGTATACGGATAAACTACAAGAAATGGTTCAGGCTTATAACATCTCCTTTCACCATAGTATTCAAATGAAACCTTCTGAAGTTAATGAAGACAATTCATTTAAAGTGTTTAAAACTTTATACTCTAAGAATTTAAAGTTTAAGTTTACGGTCAGGGACAACGTCTGAATTTCAAAGTTAAGAGCTCCCTTTATAAAAGGCGATGAACAGACGTTTTCGGCAGAGATTTTTACTATAACAGAATGTATACCGAGATTTCCACCGGTGTATAAACTATGTGATTATGATGGAGAGTCTATAACGGGCACCTTTTATGAACCAGAATTGCAGAAAATAAATGTCAAGACCGATAGGTTGTTTAGGATAGAGAAGATAGTTGCTGAGAAAAAGGAAAATGGTAAAAAGTCTTATCTCATAAAATGGGCCGGCTGGCCTGAAAAATGTAACAGTTGGGTCGCAGGGCATCAAGGGGTGGATCTAAAGAGTTAACAAGTCCGGGGTGTATTTAATTACACTTAAAACATTATTCAAGATTTCTCAAGACTCTCTTTATGTGACTGTGCCTAGCAACACTTCAAAAGATGTTTTCCCTAAAAATGCTATTTCCATTTTAACTTCCAAACTGGTTTCAACAATGAATCTACCAGGAAAATGGGAAGTTTGCTTAGCAGAGATTCAATATCCCCATACGTGGGATAATATAAACTTTAATGACAGCACTTTTATTACTTATGATATAGTAAATGCGATAAAACGTGATTATACTATACCAAAAGGATATTACGAGACCCTTCAGGATATAATAACTACCATGAACGATGTCCTGCTCGGAAAAGGACTAGATCAGAAAGGTGACATGGCACCCGATGAACAATATAAAAATGATTTGAAATTAGTCTATAAACCTATATAAAGATGAATTTATATAAAAAGTACTACTCCCTTTATGATTTTTGCCAAAGAACAACTTGGACAAATGCTGGGATTTCGTGAGACTATAAAGGGTGAAACTACTGGACTATTGGCCCCTATTGAGGCTAAACTGTATAGTGCTTATTAGAGGACCAACTACCCCACCGATATCCGAGTGGGTTTTTATACCATGTATGTCTATTGGAGATAATAACGTGCCTCTTCTAAGGTGTGTCCCTATTAAAGGCAAAAACAACGATATAATCACTGTAACTTACGATAGACCTCATTACGTACCACTCAGCAAGACCATCTTCGATACGATAACTACACAAATTAAGACGGATCAAAACAAGTTGGTGCCAAAATGGGAAAGAAGAGCAGACAGCGGCAAAGGCAGGAAAAGCAGCAGCAGCTGAAGAAATGTAAGCTGCTGCAGCCACCACTGGAGGACCCGGCCAGCCTCTTCCCCTGGTGTTCCTGGTGCGGGAAGGAGGACTATCGTTGGCGGTCCTGCCCAGACGTGCCACCGGCAAACTGGTGTGGCCGGTGTGAGGAGGACAGCCACAACTGGGCAGGATGCCCCTACAACCAGGCCCAGCAAGAGGTGCCGTGTTCACCCCGGGCATCAGGGGCCACCCCACTACCTCCAGCACCACCACCTTCACCACCGTCCCAGGAGATCTGGGACTGGTTGATGCACCCTGAGGCAGACCTCGTCCACGATCTGTGGGTGAGCCACCTTCCCGAGAGCCAGAGAGGGGTGAGCCGCCTTCCCAAGAGCCAGAGAGGAGTGAGGAGCCGCCGTCACTCCCAGAGCCAGAGAGGGGTGAGGAGCCGTCGTCGCTCCCAGAGCCAGAGAGGGGTGAGGAGCAGTCGTCGCTCCCAGAGCCAGAGAGGGGTGAGGAGCCGCCGTCGCTCCCAGAGCCAGAGAGGGGTGAGGAGCCGCCGTCGCTCCCAGAGCCAGAGAGGGGTGAGGAGCCGCCGTCGCTCCCAGAGCCAGAGAGGGGTGAGGAGCCGCCGTCGCTCCCAGAGCCAGAGAGGGGTGAGGAGCCGCCGTCGCTCCCAGAGCCAGAGAGGGAGGAGCTGCCGCTCTCAGAGCACAGAGGGGAGAAGCTATGGCCCAAGGATGCTTGCATTGCACCGCCCAAAGATGCCTGCCTTGCACCGTCCAGGAATGCCAAGCCCGCTCCGCTCAGGGATGACTCATTTGGATCGCCTGGGGTTGCCTGTTGCTCCGCATCGCTTGGGACTGCTGGTGTCTCCTTTTTGCTGTCTCCGCCTTCTCCACTAGAGGGAGCCGTGCCGCCGTCACCGCCTCCGCCACCAGAGGGAGCCATGCCGCCGTCGCCATACTACCTTGGAGATTCGGGGCCCCCTCAACCAAAGAAGGCTTGAGTGCTCCGACATCAACCCTGCCCACCACCACCCACCAAAACAGCCCACCCAAGGGACATAATTGGACTCTTGGAGGGGGTGGTTTGGCCGATTGCAGCCTCCGTACTTTGTACATGGGGGGAGGTGTGTGGCAGAGCAGGGCTCTGCCCTTGGAAATACTGGCAGGGATGGAGTTAAATTCTCCTCCCTGCCCAGGTTGATTGCCCCAGGTAGGAGCAATCAACTAATGTAATTAATCAATTATCATTTAGCCACCTGGCATAAAAGGAGGCCTCAGCCTCCCAGTAGGGAGGAGAGAGCTGAGGAAGCAGGTTGGTGGTTTTTTGGTGTGTGATTTTTGAATTTTGATAAATCCAGTGAAGGCATTGCCCAGCCTGGAAATTGTTATTTTTGTTAGTTTTGCTTTTTGTCTTTCTTTTTGTGCTTAAATCGCTTTGTTTTGGCCCTTGTGCCCTTTTATTTTTGTGTATTTATAATAAAATAATTATTTTTTTGAACTACAGACTGTCTCTGGGCCTCTATCCACTCGCCAGCCTGCCACACCTGGATTTTCTGGAGCTCCTGTAATGTATGGAGTGGGTATACGGGGTATTTTTTTAAGTCTTTTCAGAAAAGCTTTACCGTTACTTAGAAGGGGTTTTGAAATAGTTAAACCTCATTTTAAATCAGCCGCAAAAAATATTGCTAGTGACGTAGTGTCAAATGTCCTAACAAGTCATAACCCTCCTAACCACGACCAGAGCCAGTCAGGGGAGGGATTGATGGTGATGTCCAGAGGCTACAAGAGAAAACGTAGCAAACCCCCAGGATCTCGCTATCATCATCACAAAAAGGCTAAACCCTCTACATTCAGGTCATTTAGTAGCGGTAACCGGAGAAAGAGCAAGAAACCAAAGACTCACAGAACAAAGAAAAACAGAAACATCTTTTAAATCATGACTCTGGTACATCATATGTCTCAAGAATGTGTGAAATCGGAATTGGATCTGTTTACTATCCCCTATACCCAAACGAGTATAGAAAAAAACCTTTATGTGGAAATTCCCCCCCTGTCTGCCTTGTCTGACACGGCTCCGCTCGAATTTTACATAGAGGGAAATGGGGACAATTATCTTGATTTGAATAATACTCTTTCAAGACTTTCATGAAAAATTACTAAGGCTGATGGCTCTGATTTAGCTTCGGACAGTAAGGCTGGTAGTATCAATTACTTGGTGGCTGCCATGTATTCACAAGTGGATGTAACTTTAGAAAACTGCTTAATTAGTCAAAGCAGTAAGACTTATCCTTACCGTAGCATTATAGAAGCACTGCTAAACTTTAGTAACGACACTCTAAGATCTCAATTCACAGCCGGATTGTTTTACAAAGATAGTCCAGGACACATGGATGAGACTGATCCTGCAGGGGCTAATGAAGGTTTAGGTAAACGGTATGTTTTTACCAGATTGAGCCATACAGTTGAACTTTTAGGACCCCTCCAATCAGATATATTTTTTCAAGATAAACTCATGTTCAATGGTATTGACCTGAAAATTAAAATGGTTAGGGCCAGTGACACTTTTTGTTTAATGTCTGATGCCGCAGAAGCCTTCAAACTTAAAATTTTAGAAACCTCTCTCTATATTAAAAAAGTAAAAGTACCCCCGGAGGTTAGAATTGGTTATGCCCAGGCATTGATGACCTCTAATGCAAAATATCCTATTGATAGAGTGGCTATACATTTTTTTAGTGTTCCTAGAGGAAGTAGGGTATGTAATCAGGAGAATTTGTTTCTGGGGCAGTTACCAAAGTTTGTGATTATTGGTTTAACAGATAATGACGCCTTTAGCGGTTCCTTTATAACACTTTGCCGGTAACTGTATAGCTATGTACGTCGATCGTGAACAAGTCCCCTCAAAACCTTTACAACCCGACTATACAGCAAGACACAACCCAGTCTGTGAATATTACAGTCTAATTCAAACCACGGATAGACATCTCAAAGACAAACCGCTAATAATTGATCGATTAGACTTTAATAGAGGCTACGCACTCTATGCTTTTGATTTGACCCCTGACCAAGAATGTGGAGATCATTTTTCTTTAGTAAAAAATGGTAAATGCCAGAGACTGTGAATATGATTGTTTACGTTGTTTTTGAGAACGTGATTGAGGTTTCCCACCAAAGAGCCGTTCTCTTTGATTACTGAAAAGTTTGATACAACTTTGTTCCTTTTTAAAAATTAATACCACCCAACTTACAGCGTTGCTATCCAACAACCCGTATACTGAAAAGTATTTTTATGGGGTCCTAGCTAGTGATCAACTACCCAAAGGAAAAATAAAAAAAACTTCCGGCGATACTCATTGTCAACACAGACCCCCAAAATTATCCTGGAGAACACTGGCTGGGGATTTATCTAAAAGAAGAGGGTCAGGGAGAGCTTTTTGATTCTTATGGTAACCCTCCAGATTTTATTTATTTTCCTAAGACTATCGCAAACATTTTAGACACCAACGCTAAACAGTGTACAATAATCAGCCTCTACAGGGTCTTATGACTACTACCTGCGGCCATCACTGTGTTTTTTTCTTACATGATAGAGCCAAAGGACTTACTTACCCTGAGGTTATGGCTCTCTACAGCTTTGATTTAAACAAAAATGATCTGATGGTGTCTCAATTTATACATTGTATGTCTACCCCCAAAAAACAGAATTGTATAAATATATTTTCATGTGTGCAGTGTGTCAGGACTCACCATGATTTTAAAAAATGTTATGAATGATAGTCTTCAAAAAAACTTATGACAATGTATATGCTGAATAAATATTTTTACTGTTTTAAAGACTTATAATTATCAGACATTGTTTATACACCATATGCATGAATATACAACAAAATGTAAAGCTATTGTGACGGGGAACTCCCTGTCTATATGAATATGTTTGGAACTGGCAGGGAGGGGATTAAATTTCTCCCTGCCAGAAAAACATGTGAGAATGTGGATGGAGCTCTAATTGAATAATTATTGATTAATTGGGCTCCAGCCACAGGGGATAAAAGCCAGGGGAGAGGCCCTGGCTGGGGAGAAGTGGGTGTGTTTTCTGTTTGGGAGTTTGTTTTTGTGTTTGGGAGTTTGTTTTTGTGTTGGAGAGTTTTGTGTTTTAAAGAAGGAGTATCTTGTTTAAAGACCTAGAACTTGACCGTTTACTTTGTAAGTTCATTTTGTTTATTTCTGTTTGAACCTCTTTCTGTTGGCCCTTGTGTCTGTTTGTTTGATTATTTTTGTTTAATAAAGAACTTTATTTTTGCCTTCACTCTCTGAGCCTCAACACTCTGTCATCCTGTCACAATATGTATAAAACTCAATAAAAAACAGTAACATATTAATAATCTTCCTGTGGCAGGGCGATTGCCCTGCAGAGTGGTAAATTAGTGTTGGTGTGATTTATGTGGGAATGGGTTTATTGTGTATCGCTTTGGAGTTGATTAGTTTGATTGTATTATTGTTTACAGACGGGTGCTCGATTGAGACTTGCTGCCTGCTATGCTTGGTTGAGGGGAAGGGCAGCAAGTGATTGGATGTGCTAGTCTTCAATCAGCAGATGGGCGGGTCTCGACCGAGTGTCCGTCAGTTTAAAAACATCCACGGGAGATAGCTCGGGGCTGCTGCAAGGCCTGCCGTTTTCACGGCACATTTTGATTTATAGTTTGTTGTACTGTGTTTTATTTTGCACTTTTTGTACAGTTTGCTGTATTAGTCCTCAATGCGTTACCATCGCTGGTAACGTCATATGACCACCTTTATTTTACTTTCGTTTTCTGTTTGTTTTTGTTAATAAAACCTTCGCGCCTGTGCTGGCGTCAACATCAACACCACGTCTGTCTCTCTGTATGCTTTAACAGTGGCGACCCACACGCGTGACACGAGGAAGACCCTGTCACACTTCCCATAACTGTTCTGCTTCTGCTTCTTATTCATGGGGCTATCTAAGGGTAGTTTTTTATAGGCATCTATAAGTTGTCATGTTTGCAAATTTGGTACTGTAGAATAAGGAATATTTATCACCGCCAAACCTTTGATGAATTCAACCCATCCTGCAGGTAGCCTATGTTCAGGGATATTGGTATTCCCTGTAGCAGCCCTGATTAAATCAACCATATGCGACCCTTTAATGTTCTTGCCCCTAAGAATGAATTCCCATTGATCATTCCATGCGGTAACCGAAGCATTCTGAGACATTGCATTTAAAATAAAATTAGCATGTTTCTTAGATCTGAGGGGACGCTGCTCATAACATCCGTCACTCCTTTAGATTCAGATTCTGCGGCAGGTTGGGCCATTTCCTCAGAGGGGGGTGTAATCACAGTCAGGGTATTAAACTATTTTTCACTCTGTTTAATCAACGCTAGATATCTCTGTAAGGAGCTTGTGTATAGCTTAACTTTCTCATGGTCAGTGATGTCAGTTCTAAGCAGAATGCTTTTCATTTCAGTGTTGAGTCTGCTTTCAACTGTTTTTTTAATAGGTTCGGGCTGCTGTGGCTCTGGCTGTCGAAGTCTATAGAGTTGATGTTTCGGTATCAGAAACATTTTCTGGGAGTGAGTCATTTTTATAAATTATCTTTGATGCGTTAAGAGTCCTGATAAAAAAAGGCAAAGCAATCCTTATTAAAGCGGCAATAAAACCACCACTCTTATTCACAGTTTTATTCTTCTTTTTAATTGAATGGTTCTTATTACATAGGCTCTTTATAACACGCCGCTGCTTTTTGAGAGTGTTTAACTGACTCGAAGTTAATGGGATGTGACCCTTTAAGGCATTTAAGGCAATTTCCACAATAGATTTGATAAAATCGTCTAAGAGTCTCGTAAAATTGCTCTTCTCTGATGAGCAGAGCTACGAACTATGCTCTGTAAGAGATGGAGGTTACGTTTTACTCTAGCCGACATGCTGCGTTGCTGATGAGCCTAGATAAATAAAAGTTTTAGCGATATAACAGGCCGATTATAAGTGTTTTGTCTTGGTATTTATCATGGTATAAGCAACTGGCCAATCAGGAGTAAATAAACCTGTTTTTAGACAGTATGCTTCGGGTGTTTGAGCTTTTAAGTCTATTAAAAGGTAACCATACTTTTGTCGCATCTTCAAACACTTCTAAGAAAAACTTGGTGTTACCAGGGTACATCTGTTGGGCCAGCGTGTTTATTTGAAGTTTATCTAGTGGGTTTTTAGACAGAATAATGTAATTAGCATTCAAGTTTATGGTGCGGCTCATTTTTCCTTGAAAAAATTAATTTTGAACCAAATACAGCACACATAAATTCCTAAGATGAACATATTTTGTAAAAGCTTTCTGCATTTCAAAATTTTCGCTAGCCAACTCCATCAAGTCATCTATAATGATTAAATTGATTTTGTTAGGAGGCAGTAAATTATCATTGGATAATGAAGCCAGTATGCCTTCAGTAAATTTTACATTTTTAAATTTAAGCGCCAATTCGTTGTATAATGGCTGCCAACAGCTATAACACCATATGATATTCTCAGGGTTTTGGGACAAGATCTGCGAAGAGTTTTCTAAAAGCTGCTTCACAAAATAACTTTTGCCTGAATTGTAGCTGCAAAAGGTACGGTTAGTCTAATATCGAAGCGATCTTCAGTAGCCATAAGGAAGAGATGTGTAATCAGACAGCAAGACTCTTTATTGTAGACTATTTGAAAAGTTTTCTGGAGTGGTTTGTTTTCCAATTGAAATTCTTTTTTATTAAGGTGAATCTGGGAGCCTCGAATTGTAATACGCTCTGCAGGGGTGTTTCTATCAGGGTTCGTAAAGTTTTGAACAAGGTCTTTTAATGAAGCAAGGTTAATTAATTTGGAATTCTTATAGTTTAGGGTAATGCCCTTTACTTTGAGATATGTTGTTCCGCTGTTTGTGATGTATCCGTAAGTTTTAGGCCCCCCTGACACAAACTCTGTAATGTATTCCCCCGGCTTCAGTTCGTTAGTTAAATCTCCAAGATAATCGCCAAGTTCAGGACGCCAGGCATGGGGCCAACTGACAAAGACCACAGAGTCTGTATCATGGTACAGACAGCGCCCTGCAGATGATCCATGAGGTTATAGAGCTCTAGCCGGGCGTAAGTGGTTGTAAACGTGGCTATGAACACATTTACATTACCTGGGGGAGTATAGGTATCAGAAGTGTAACGCCACTGAACCTGCGCTACTGTATCACTTTGTGACGGAAAGATGAGTTCTGGTGATGAATCTTCCTCCCGACCTGTGAGGGCGCTAAAGAACGGGAGGAGAAGTATCTGGAAGGGCTGGCCTGACAGTTCGTTTCCGGGTCAGGGAAGTGGGTCAGCCTGGATGGAAGCGCGACTCTGTTGTAAGACCGTATTGATTTGAAAGGTAAACGAGAGGCAGCTGCAAGTAATAAGGCAGCTGCAACCGTTTATCTTGATATCATGCGGGATTACATATAGGGGCCAGGGTAACGCTGATTTTCTCCTTCGTTTGGGTTAAACGAGTGGAGAGAGAGAAGGACTGAGAGAGGAGCTCTCAGAGTGGATTGTGTTCGTGTTTTGTATTGTTGTGTCTGTCCGTGTAACTGTCTGTTTTTGTATTCAGCACTAGACAGTTAACGCACATCTCCGGAGCTGTCGAAAGGAGAGCACTATCCGGAGCACCACTGCACTGAGCACCTGCACGTTTTCGATCACCCAGGACTGGTGACCGTACCGTTGTTTTTGTTCAGGACTGTGCCCTTGTTTTCATTATCCCCGTGCTTTACACATTGTTGTGTATTGCCGGGGATTTATTATTTTTGACGGTCGCCAGACCTGGAAAAGAGCAATAAAGCACTTATTCACTGCACTTTGTCTGTTCATTCACTCACCGAATCTGTTCCCCTTACCAACCACTTTGCCACACGTTGTCTGGCGGAGCTGCTGCAGGCACTGGAGATCAGACGGGATGCAGAGGAGAGACCGAGGGAGGAGCGCTATACGGCGCTCATTGAACGGGTAGGGCTGATCGTTGCTGCAGGAGCGACCCCTACCGGAACATCATTGATGTCGGCCCCGAAGGCACGGGCCATGAAAATGACGGCGGAGGATGATCCGGAGGCATTTTTGGTGGCATTCGAGCGGCTGGCAACCGCGGCGGGATGGCCTCGGGAGTTCTGGGCAAGCCAGCTAGGACCTTGCCTGGTCGGGGAAGCGCAGGCAGCTTACCAAGCCCTGAGCGACCAGTACGCCACTGACTATGACCTAGTCAAGCAGGCTATCCTCCGTCGTCTCAACATCACCGCGGAGACCCACCGGACGCGGTTCCGCGAGTACCGGAGAGCCCCGGAGACACGCCCCAGGGTGGTGGCACAGCGGTTGTGCGACCACATGGTCCATTGGCTGACCCCAGAGAAGAAGACCGCTCAACAAATGGGGGAAGCCATTGTGGTGGAACAATTCTGCCATGTGGTCGGCGCCGAAACTCAGGCGTGGGTACGGCGCCACAACCCTGACACCCTGGAGGAGGCGGTCAAATTGGCCGAAGATTTTGAAGACTCTTTGACGTCAGCCCGGGTCGGGATCCTGTCAGCCCCTGCCCTGCTCAGGAACCAACCTCTCCCTCCCTCTCCTCCAACACCACCACCATCACCCTCGGTCCCGGCACCCAGACCTCCCAGACCGCCGACCCCGTTGGGCCCCCTTGCCTCCCCCCCATGGAGACCGAGGATGGCCCCCAGCTGGGGTAGAGGTGTTGCCCCTGCCCCGTTGCCCTACCAGCAGCGGGACAGATATTTAACCTATGCCCCCTCTGTCCCTCCACTCTGTTTTAGGTGTAACCAGCCAGGACATAGGGCCAGGTCATGCCCCGCTGCTATGGAGTGTGACGTGGCTGCATGCAACTGGACACCTGGAACGGGTAAGCAGGGGGAAAACGGTTGGGAGGGGCCCTGTCTGATTGACGTGGTTTTAGGGAATGTGAAAACCCACGCGTTAGTGGACACAGGGTGTGAGCAAACCTTGATCAGGACAGCTCTCTTGGGCGGTATGTCGTGGCGGCCACAAGGTCAGGTGGCCATCTCCTGTATCCATGGAGACACGGCGGCATACCCCACCCTAAAAGTATATTTATCGGTAGGACCGATAAAACGTCACCTTGTAGTCGGGGTGGCGGAAAGGTTGCCGCACCCAGTTATTCTGGGCCGAGACTGGCCAAAATTCAAAGAATTGGTGCAAATAATGGCAGTCTCAGCCACACACGTAAACGTGGCAGAAAAAGGGAAAAAGGAACGGATTGGTGATGTGTTTCCTTTTCATACTGAAATGTTTTCCCCTCTGTTCCGTCCTAGAAAAACAAATAAGGAGAGACGGACGGCGAAATGGGAGGGAGCATCATAGAGACAAGGCTGGGGTCTGGTGGGAGAGTGCTGTAATGGTAACAAACGCCAGTAGAAGGGAGTGGGAACGCAGTGTGACCGAGAGAGCGAGGTTACTGGGCCGACTAGGGCAGAGGTTATTCCAGCCCCTCTCAATATACCGGACCCGTGGTACTCAAGCGCGGACCTAGTGTGGGGCCAAAAGAACGACCCGTCACTGGTGCACGCTTGGGGGCAGGTCCGGTCCATTGAAGGTAAGGATGTTGATGGTGCTGGGCCGCTAGTATATCCACATTTCAGTATAAAGGGGCAATTACTATATAGGGTAAACCTAGCCGCGGGCACAGGACAGCCTGTAACAAAATTATTGGTTCCCCCGTCTTGTCGGACCGAGGTCATGAGGCTGACGCATGATATCCCTTTTGCGGGGCACCTCGGAGCCGAGAAGACGAGGGAGCGAATATTGGCTCGATTCTATTGGCTCGGTCTTCATACTGATGTGTCGAAATATGTAGCCACATGCCCAGTAGTATACGCATATATTAGTAGTGGTGGATTATGCAACGCGATACCCAGAGGCAGTTCCATTGAAGTCCACTAGTGCAGCTGCAATAGCCACCGAGTTAGCGCAGATTATGGCTAGAGTAGGGATCCCCAAGGAGATTTTGACTGATCATGGAACCAATTTTTTGTCCAATACGTTACAGCAGGTGTACAAAATATTAAAAATACGTCCCATCAGGACGTCCGTTTATCATCCACAATCGGACGGTTTGGTTGAACGTTTTAATCAGACCTTAAAGTCGATGCTGAGGCGATTTGTAACACAGGAGCAGAAACATTGGGCATCGCTTCTTCCCTACCTCCTTTTTGCAGTGAGAGAAGTGCCGCAGAGTTCATAAGAACATAAGAAAGTTTACAAACGAGAGGAGGCCATTCGGCCCATCTTGCTCGTTTGGTTGTTAGTAGCTTATTGATCCCAAAATCTCATCAAGCAGCTTCTTGAAGGATCCCAGGGTGTCAGCTTCAACAACATTACTGGGGAGTTGATTCCAGACCCTCACAATTCTCTGTGTAAAAAAGTGTCTCCTATTTTCTGTTCTGAATGCCCCTTTTTCTAAACTCCATTTGTGACCCCTGGTCCTTGTTTCTTTTTTCAGGCTGAAAAAGTCCCTTGGGTCGACACTGTCGATACCTTTTAGAATTTTGAATGCTTGAATTAGGTCGCCACGTAGTCTTCTTTGTTCAAGACTGAACAGATTCAATTTTTTTAGCCTGTCTGCATATGACATGCCTTTTAAGCCCGGAATAATTCTGGTCGCTCTTCTTTGCACTCTTTCTAGAGCAGCAATATCTTTTTTATAGCGAGGTGACCAGAACTGCACACAATATTCAAGATGAGGTCTTACTAGTGCATTGTACAGTTTTAACATTACTTCCCTTGATTTAAATTCAACACTTTTCACAATGTATCCGAGCATCTTGTTAGCCTTTTTTATAGCTTCCCCACATTGTCTAGATGAAGACATTTCTGAGTCAACAAAAACTCCTAGGTCTTTTTCATAGATTCCTTCTCCAATTTCAATATCTCCCATATGATATTTATAATGTACATTTTTATTTCCTGCGTGCAGTACCTTACACTTTTCTCTATTAAATGTCATTTGCCATGTGTCTGCCCAGTTCTGAATCTTGTCTAGATCATTTTGAATGACCTTTGCTGCTGCAACAGTGTTTGCCACTCCTCCTACTTTTGTGTCGTCTGCAAATTTAACAAGTTTGCTTACTATACCAGAATCTAAATCATTAATGTAGATTAGGAATAGCAGAGGACCTAATACTGATCCCTGTGGTACACCGCTGGTTACCACACTCCATTCTGAGGTTTTTCCTCTAATCAGTACTTTCTGTTTTCTACATGTTAACCACTCCCTAATCCATGTACATGTGTTTCCTTGAATCCCAACTGCGTTCAGTTTGAGAATTAATCTTTTGTGCGGGACTTTGTCAAAAGCTTTCTGGAAATCTAAATAAACCATGTCATATGCTTTGCAATTATCCATTATCGATGTTGCATCCTCAAAAAAATCAAGCAAGTTAGTTAGGCACGATCTCCCTTTCCTAAAACCATGTTGACTGTCTCCCAGTACCCTGTTACCATATAGGTAATTTTCCATTTTGGATCTTATTATAGTTTCCATAAGTTTGCATATAATAGAAGTCAGGCTTACTGGTCTGTAGTTACCTGGTTCAGTTTTGTTTCCCTTTTTGTGGATCGGTATTACGTTTGCAATTTTCCAGTCTGTCGGTACCACCCCTGTGTCAAGAGACTGCTGCATGATCTTGGTTAGCGGTTTGTAAATTACTTCTTTCATTTCTTTGAGTACTACTGGGAGGATCTCATCCGGCCCAGGGGATTTGTTTATTTTAAGAGCTCCTAGTCCCTTTAACACTTCTGCCTCAGTTATGCTAAAGTTATTTAAAACTGGATAGGAACTGGATGACATGTGGGGCATGTTGTCAGTATCTTCCTTTGTAAAAACTTGTGAAAAGTAATCATTTAACATATTTGCTATTTTTTTTTCTTCATCTACGATTTTGCCATTTGTATCTCTTAAACATTTAATCTCCTCTTTGAATGTTCTCTTGCTGTTGTAATATTGGAAAAACATTTTGGAATTGGTTTTAGCTCCCTTAGCAATGTTCATTTCTATTTCTCTCTTGGCCTTTCTAACTTCCTTTTTGACTTGCATTTGCAGTTCTGTGTACTCTTTCTGCGTACTTTCTTTTTGGTCCTTTTTTAGTGCTCTGTAAAGTGCCTTTTTTCGCTGAATATTTTTTTTAATTGATCTATTAAACCATTTTGGCAATTTAGTTTTACATTTAGATTTGTCTACTTTAGGGATGTAATTGTTTTGCGCCTCTAGTACTACATTTTTGAAGAACAACCATCCTTCTTCTGTGGGTGTTTTCTCTATTTTACTCCAATCTACTTCTGTTAGTCTCTGTTTCATACCTTCATAGTTTGCTTTTCTAAAATTGTAAACCTTAGCTTTAGTCTTTACTTTTGGGGATTTAAAAAACACTTCAAATGAGACCATGTTGTGGTCTGAGTTTGCCAGTGGTTCTCTGACCTCTGTTTTAGTTATTCTATCTTCGTTATTTGAAAAGACTAAATCAAGGCATGCCTCCCCTCTAGTGGGTGCCTTCACAAATTGTGTTAGGAAGCAGTCATTTGTCATTTCCACCATTTCTATTTCATCCTTCGTGCTATCCACCGGGTTTTCCCATTTTATTTGGGGGAAGTTGAAATCCCCCATTAGTATGGCTTCTCCTTTGCTACACACATTTCTAATGTCATTGTATAACAGATTATTTTGCTCACCGTCTGAATCTGGCGGTCTATAGCATGCTCCTATTATTATGCCTTTTGAATTTTTGTCTGTTATTCTGACCCATATTGATTCGGTTTTATTTTCTTTGTCCAGGTTTAACACCTGGGCTTCAAGACTGTTTCTTATGTATAGCGCTACCCCTCCTCCTCTTCTGTCCTGCCTGTCTTTCCTATACAGTGTATACCCACAAATATTATATTCGTCCCCATCACTCTCAGATAACCACGTTTCTGTAACACCTATCACATCATAGTTACCTGTTAGTGCAGTAGCTTCAAGTTCTAGAATTTTGTTTCTGATACTTCTAGCATTTAGATAAATACATTTAATGGTTGTCTTACCTGAGTTGTTGTTCTTGTTTTGATGCGGTCTCCCTTCTGTTTTTTTGTTCATTTCTCCCCCCTTCCTTTCTAGTTTAAATGCTTCCGAACCTGCTCGAGGATCTTTTCTCCGAGTAGACTAGTTCCCTTGTTATTTAAATGCAGTCCATCCCGTCTATACAGAGAGTCCTCGTTGTAGAATGTGGTCCAATGATCAAGATAGGTGAAGCCTTCCCGTGTGCACCACGTCTTCAGCCAGAGAATTGTGAGGGTCTGGAATCAACTCCCCAGTAATGTTGTTGAAGCTGACACCCTGGGATCCTTCAAGAAGCTGCTTGATGAGATTTTGGGATCAATAAGCTACTAACAACCAAACGAGCAAGATGGGCCGAATGGCCTCCTCTCGTTTGTAAACTTTCTTATGTTCTTATGTTCTTATTCGTTTTGATTAATTATTTCTAGCTGTCCATATGGTCCTTTGCAAGGTGCGGGTAGTATACCAGAAAATACCACAGTTTTGGTTTTCTCTTTTAATTTCCTTCCTAGCTCTCTGAATTTGTTTTGCAGGGATTTTGGTCTGTCTCTTCCAATGTTGTTTGTACCGATGTGGACGACTACTACCGGGTCGTCTCCTGTTCTCCGGGTCGAGCCTGTCCACGTTTTCAGTGATGTGCTTGACCGAGGCTCCCGGAAGGCAGCACACTGTTGTAGTAAGGGGGTCCAAACTGCGAATTGAACTTGCTGTGTTTCTCAATATGGAGTCCCCAACAATCATGACCTCCCTTCTTTTTGCTGTCTGGTCACCACTGTCAATAGGGTCCTGGATGTTGTTCCTTTCATTCTCTTGTTGTTGGTTCTGCTCGTCAAAATTCTGAAGTGACTCAAATCTGTTGGTTGTTTTGATTTCTGGTGGTTGTGTTTGACGAAGTTTCTTTTTTTCCCTGCTTCTGCCTACCTGAACCCAGCTGTTCTGACCTTCTATCTCCCTGGTGGCTTTCATTCTGTTAGGGGTGATGCAGACTTCCATGAATTGTGGGTGTGCCAGTTCCTCAAGATCCTGTTGCTGTCTCACTTCTTCCAGCTCCATTTCTAGCATACCTACTAGTTTATGCAAATCCTGGATCGTGCGGCACTTTACGCACACTTGGTTTAGCTCCGCTTGGTTTTCTCGGATTTCCCACATCAAGCAGGTGTCACAGATTACTGGCTTGAAGACCATGTTGAGGTTTTTTTTTTTTTAAGTTTAGTTTCTTCTGCAGCCGTCAACCTGCTTTCAAACTGCTTCGAAACTGCTCTGTACTTTTCCACGCCTGTACTTCTCCCACTCGCTGTCGCTTCCACTCGCTGTCGCTGGGAAGACTGCCTCGTTTAACTGCGTTGTTCTGCTGTGCTGTTGGCTCCTCCCCTCGCCCATGTCTCAAAACGGCGCTGAATTTGAATCAGCTGCTCCGAGTTTCAGCTTGTTTGTTATCAGAAAAACACACGCGGCTGTTTGACTTTGAGCTGCTTCAACGGGGTTCTCCCCCTTTGAGCTCCTGTACGGCCGGCAGCCTCTCGGCATTCTCGACCTGCTGAGGGAGGGGTGGGAGGAGCACAAAGGCTCGTCTAAAAATGTAGTGAAGTATGTGCTCCTACTACAAGATCGGCTGGATTTGGTCGGTCGTTTGGCCCAAGACAACCTCAGATCGGCTCAGCACCGACAACAGCAGCATTACAACAAAAATGCACGGATTCGAACCTTTCGACCAGGGGACAAGGTAATGCTGCTACTTCCCTCATCTGAATCGAAACTGTGTGCTAAATGGCAGGGGCTGTATGAGGTGATTCGGGCTATAGGGAAAGTAAATTATGAAATTAGACAGCCCGATCGCTGAAATGAACGTGAAATTTATCATGTCAATTTGTTAAAGCCCTGGCAGGCAAGGGAGGTCTTATTTATAGCCCCAGGCAATATGGAGGATGATTTAGGTCCCTGTCCAGAGACCCCGAGCACAAGAGCGATTTCTATGGGGGAACAATTGGTTCCGGATCAGCAAAGAGAGCTGCGTAAGCTTATTGAGGAGTTCAGCGATGTTTTTTCTGACGTGCCCGGCAGGACAAACTTAGTTGAATATGACATTATCTCTCCACCAGGTGTCACAGTGCGAGAGAGACCGTACCGGATCCCGGAAAGTCGACGAAGTGGCGTTCGCAAAGAGGTATGGGATATGCTCGAGCTTGGGGTGATTGAGCCTTCCAGGAGCGAGTGGTGCAGTCCGATCGTCATAGTGGCTAAGAAAGACGGCACCAACCGCTTCTGTGTGGATTTCAGAAAGGTGAACGCTATTGCTAAGTTCGATGCATATCCCATGCCTCGGGTCGACGAACTTTTAGACAGACTGGGAAAAGCAAGGTTTATTTCCACTCTGGACCTGACGAAGGGATACTGGCAAATCCCTTTAACCCGCAGCTCCAGAGAGAAAACCGCATTTTCAACACCAGAAGGGCTGTTCCACTTTAAAACCATGCCATTTGGGCTACATGGTGCGCCCGCTGCCTTTCAGAGACTGATGGACCAGGTTTTACGCCCACATCATGAATATGCAGCAGCGTATATTGATGACGTGGTGATATACAGCTCCACCTGGCGAGAGCATTTGGCTAGGGTTGCAGCCGTTCTTCAGTCTCTAAGGGCAGCCCGGCTGACAGCTAACTTGAGGAAATGTGCGTTTGCCAAAACAGAGACTCAATATTTGGGATTTTTAATGGGGAATGGAAGGGTGAGACCTGTAGTCACCAAAATCCAGGCTTTGGTTGATGCAGCGATCCCCAAAACCAAGACTCAGGTGAGGTCACTACTGGGCTTAGCCGGTTATTACCGCCGCTTCATCCCCGAGTACGCCACAGTGGTTAACCCGTTAGTCGACCTCACCAAAAAGAGTGCTCCAAATTTAATTAAATGGTCAGCTGAGTGTCAGGGAGCGTTTGATACTATTAAGCGTACACTTTGCCAGGCCCCCACTCTTATCACACCAGATTTCACCAAGAGATTCATCCTCCACACCGACGCATCGGATGTAGGTTTGGGTGCAGTCTTGTCCCAAAAAGTAGCTGGAGTAGAACACCCGATATTATACCTCAGTAAAAAAATGTTACCTTGGGAACGCAACTACTCCGTAGTCGAAAAAGAGTGTTTGGCCATTAAATGGGCTACTCACTCTTTACGATACTACCTGCTGGGACACTCATTTGATCTGGTCACAGACCACGCCCCACTCAAGTGGTTAAGCACAATGAAGGACAGCAATGCCCGGATAACTCGGTGGTATCTGGCATTGCAGCCCTTCATGTACCACATGGTACACCGTGCGGGAAAAGACCACCAAAATGCGGATTATTTTTCCCGGGAGGGGGGAGTAATGGGGAAGGTAGATTTAGCCGAGTGTTCCTTCGGCTCCACTCTGAGCGGTGGGATATGTGACAGAAATTCTCTGTGTAATGAGTCTCTGGTGATAAATCTTCCTCCCTAACCTGTGAGGGCGCTAAAGAACGGGAGGAGAAGTATCTGGAAGGGCTGGCCTGACAGTTCGTTTCCGGGTCAGGGAAGTGGGTCAGCCTGGATGGAAGCGCGACTCTGTTGTAAGACCGTATTGATTTATATTAACCGACTGGAATTGTGAAAAGTGTTGAATTTAAATCAAGGGAAGTAATGTTAAAACTGTACAATGCACTAGTAAGACCTCATCTTGAATATTGTGTTCAGTTCTGGTCACCTCGCTATAAAAAAGATATTGCTGCTCTAGAAAGAGTGCAAAGAAGAGCGACCAGAATTATTCCGGGCTTAAAAGGCATGTCATATGCAGACAGGCTAAAAGAATTGAATCCGTTCAGTCTTGAACAAAGAAGACTACGTGGCGACCTAATTCAAGCATTCAAAATTCTAAAAGGTATTGACAGTGTCGACCCAAGGGACTTTTTCAGCCTGAAAAATGAAACAAGGACCAGGGGTCACAAATGGAGTTTAGAAAAAGGGGCATTCAGAACAGAAAATAGGAGACACTTTTTTACACAGAGAATTGTGAGGGTCTGGAATCAACTCCCCAGTAATGTTGTTGAAGCTGACACCCTGGGATCCTTCAAGAAGCTGCTTGATGAGATTTTGGGATCAATAAGCTACTAATAATGAAACGAGCAAGATGGGCCGAATGGCCTCCTCTCGTTTGTAAACTTTCTTATGTTCTTATGTTCTTATGATTTGAAAGGTAAACAAGAGGCAGCTGCAAGTAATAAGGCAGCTGCAACCGTTTATCTCGATATCATGCGGGATTACATATAGGGGCCAGGGTAACGCTGATCTTCTCCTTCGTTTGGGTTAAACGATTGGAGAGAGAGAAGGACTGAGAGAGGAGCTCTCAGAGTGGATTGTGTTCGTGTTTTGTATTGTTGTGTCTGTCCGTGTAACTGTCTGTTTTTGTATTCAGCACTAGACAGTTAACGCACATCTCCGGAGCTGTCAAAAGGAGAGCACTATCCGGAGCACCACTGCACTGAGCACCTGCACGTTTTCGATCACCCAGGACTGGTGACCGTACCGTTGTTTTTGTTCAGGACTGTGCCCTTGTTTTCATTATCCCCGTGCTTTACACACTGTTGTGTATTGCCAGGGATTTATTATTTTTGACGGTCGCCAGACCTGGAAAAGAGCAATAAAGCACTTATTCACTGAATCACTGTTGTCTGTTCATCACTCCTGCACCGCATCACCGCAACATCTGTTCCCCTTACCAACCACTTTGCCACACACTTACAAAACAAAAATGCGAAACCTGATATCTTTTTGAAAGAGATAATGGAAAAACTGGTCTGTATCTTGAACCAAGCTTGTAGAGAGTTGGTTAGTTCTCTGCGCAAGCTTCCCCCAGAGACTGTTTAAACATAACTTGGAGATTTGCCTCTTAGCAGGGTTAACATTAATGTTTTGATGATCTAATTGAACCCCCTCTTTCTGAAAATATTCAGCAATACAGCGCTCTTTACGCCCATCATCGGTACAATGAGAGGGGTAACCTGAACTTTCCTGTTTCCCCTTGAGATGACTATTAATGTAACCTGTAAAGAAAGTGTCAGATTTCTGAGGAAAATGCCAAACTTCGTGTATTTTAGACACTTTGCAACCTTTCTCAAGAGCTTTGACTATCTCTACACTGCACCACGTCCCTGTCAAGGCTCTTTCTCCGGAGGTACGGTTACATACCCCGGTCTGATTTAGTGTTTCTGCACATGAACTGCAGAGGGTAAACATTAATTTATGCAGATTTGGGCAGGCAGTACAGGAATAAAAAGACTCCTAGGAGGTAGAACAGTTAACTTGAGCAAGCCAAAATAGTGCCTCAAGTCTTGAAAATTATGGTAAATTATGGTAGGATGGTCTACAGGGTACACTTTTGTTTTGTTGACAAAGGGGTACAAACTTGTGAAATCAAAGTATTCCACCTTTTCATTTTCCTGGGCCACATAATGTAATGTAATGGCATTTGTACGCCCCCCAAACAGTGCCTCACAAGGATTGATACATTCTGGAAAATCAGAGCAAACCAAAAAATCGTGAACTTGAGGCTGTTTTTTCAGGGCGTTCCATTCATGTTCCCAAATAACTTTGACTTCCAACCCGTAAACCTTTTGCAATGTTTCAATCTTTTCATCAAAGTGATGATACATCGTACCGCAGGATACTTTGCTTAAAGGATTTAAGTCGGCAGAATCGTAGCATTGGGGACAACATGAAAAAAGCACCCTGCAAATTCAAAAGACGTATGCTTACCATTAATCACAGCATAACCGTCCAAGAAAAAGGGTCCTATTTTAAGCTCTCCATTGTTAAAGCATGTTGAATGAAAACATTTTCAGTTTCAGATACATACATTAACCATTGTATCGATGCATTTGAAAAGCTTTTTTTCTGGTCACTGTAATTGTCGGGAGGAATGATCGCTATTGTGTCTTTAGGCATGAATTTACTTCTATACATAGCCATGCACAGTGAAGCAATGGTTGTACATTGGAAGGGGTCTATCTGCCCTATTGCATAAACCTCTGTACGGAATTTGATACAGGGCTCTTTCAAAATTTCAATATCATTTTTTCAGTAGAACACCGTTTCTTCTCTGAAATTAAAAACACCTTTCTTAACGGAATCATAGCATTTGTAAAAGTCAGCACGTTCTTTAGACATCATTTGCTGAACACTGTAGTAACGCGGCTCAGGATAGGGGCCTACGTAATTCTGGTTTTCAACAGTATTGAAAAAATGAGGAAAATATCCTTTTCTGGCTTCAAATCCCATAGCTGCAGGCAACGCACTTAACTTCATGGGCATGAAGTTAAAGGAATCAATGCATCTTAAAAGCTTCGTCTGTAAAACACATTAACTTGCTACCCTGAGCTATGATATGAGGGTTAACACCGTTGGTAACTAAATAATTCATCAGTAAATAACTGTCATACGATTTCGCGTTGTGCAGCAAGTATAGCCAGAGTAACAGGGTCTGCGATACCTTTCAAAACATTTTTTCACACAATCTTCGCCCTCCCAAAACCATGATTCCCCATCCATGTGCATGCAGTACAAATAATTTGGAATGTGCAAGCCATCTTCCTGCCTGCATTCAAAATCATAAAACACATATTTGTCTGTGGGATCATATGGTTTTAGCACTTGAATGTAGCATTTGTGTTCAGTGTGAGATAACAACATAGCCTTACATATCTTATAGTAGGGACTAGGACATTTATGAATCTGTGATTTATCAGGATTGCATTTATGGATAGAATAGCATCTTGTACACAGTTTTAAAATGTAACACAGAGACCTGTTTTTCACTATCTGCTTTATCTCTGGGAATCTTATGCTCATCATAACAGAGCTGTGATCGACAATAACAATTGCAATCGTTACATTTTACCTTTACAGAAGCAGCGCTGTTACAGACTGGTGAAAAACACACATTACAGTGTCCCTCACAACGATGTCCGGATCTGTTACTGTAGGCTGTGTAACAGTAATTACACAGATAGGTGGCACCCAGAAAACCTTTCAAGTTAACAATACCGTAGAAATGATTCTCGTAAAGAAACAGAAATAGTTTTGCTTTTTGGTCGCGTATCTGTTTGGTGATTCAGGAACACATCCTTTTGAGGACATCTGTACCACACCACAATTTTAACATCTAGGGTCTGTTCAAATGTATCTATGTCAGCAAACAAAACCATCTGATGTTCACTTAACCCCACACGCTGTTGAAGTTTTAAAGCCTCATCCATACACATATCATAGCCCCCCCTGAATTTTGGAAATAACAAGCTCAGAACGCTGTAAGCAAAACATAATTGATTGTCTCTGTTGTAACTTATAATCAGATGTTTGGCTTTTTTTCTAATAAGCTCACTTTTCATTAAGGTCTGCAAACCTCTCCTTAATCCACCTCCTTCAGGACACCTTATAACCTGGACAATCAACATCAAAGAATCATCAGCCAAAATTTCACTATGACTTTGAAGGAGAGCTTCTGTCTGACTGAGAAAATCGTCTAGACTTAAATTATCTCCAGTCATTTTAACATACACTTGTATATCTAAGGATCCTGCTCTTAATTCAAGTTGCACAATTTCTGCTGGTCTTAACATTCTAGAAATCTTACTCAACATATTCTCCAATGTTTCATGCAGCACTGTAAAAACTTCAGCGTAGGAATCCAAATCATACAGGTGTGTAAAGTTAAGAGGTTGCTTCAATTCGATATTGTTAAACATAGGTCTGTGTCTAATCTGTATACCTTCCCCACCAATTCTATCCCAATTGTTAACCCTAGGGGGGTTCTGTAAACCAGAAGGACCAGCCACTTGATCATCATGTATTATATCAACCCCTGGGACTTTTATGCTAAAAGAGTCATCCTGATAAGCCCCGCTGTTTAAGCTTCCCCCTATTTGGCTTTCCATATCATCTACACTCTCTGTAGTAACATGATTTTCTGTAGACATTTCTTGCAAAAGCTTATCCAAAGAGTCAAAATTGATCTGAGTTAATTTAGCATCATTAATAGCCCTTGAGTTAATGTCATTTATATTAGGGATAATGGCATTTATAGGGGGACTATCTATAGAAAGTTCATCAATCAGAGCCTTGATTTGTGTTAAATTACACAAGTTATAATTTAAATCATTTAATAATTTGTCTAGATAGTCAAAATTCTCAAAAGCTCCTAAATTTAAGGGGTGAATAGTGCTTGGTTTTACATCTAGGGTTGGAGACTTACAATGTGTAGGGGATTTTGTATTTATTGTACCTTTTGGGGTGATTACAGAATTTGACACAGTTTGACTCATATCAACCTTTTTATTTTTTTGAATAACTGTCACAGCATCATCATTAGTAGAATCATCATCAGCATTAATTTCCAAATTCTTCCTCTTACAAGTTTTTTTTCCGAAAGGGCGTCATTATTGCTCTACAATTACAAACTTACTGTTTTAAAAAAACCAGTTTTCAACAGGGTAATTAAGGTTTGTATATTTCGATACACCTCAGGGTCAGTCACTAGGGCCCTTATAGCAGGTTGTCTGTAAATGATCTGACCTATAGTCACGTGTGCATGTTTCAAAAGATCTACACTGTGATACCTAATATTTAAAGACGAGACTGGCGTTGGTTTCGGTATAAGAGGTACTTCAGAGACTGTTGGGGTGACTCTCGGTCTCTGTGAATTGTGTAACCTTCTGGAAATTCTACGCAGCCTTTTAGACTTTGAATCCCTGATGATAGATGTTTCGTCCTCTGAAGATTCGTTGTCCACAATAAGAGTAGTTCTTGCGAATCGTTCTAAATGAAAATATAACAAAATATACAATCAGAACAACATAAATTAACAGATGCTTAATGAAATATTTAACTTTTTTTTTTTAAATGCTTCATTTTAAATAGTTACTTACTTTTGAGAGGTCTTTTTTCAGATTTTGGTTTATTATTATAGCTTTCTGTGGGGATACACGACTTTACATTTATATCCACTGATGTACCGGCCATGTCGTTCCTTTGGGTTTCTTCAGGGCTTTCTAAAAATAATAATAATATAAATGGTTGAATATGAATGTTTTATTAACCTAAAATAATTAATATTAATTATAAATGATCACACGTATTTATTAATCAACTCTGTTCATACTTTTAGACACCTCGGAGACCGATGTTAGGTCACTGAAAGATATCTTAAAGTACTCTTCCAGTTGATCGGGGTCTTCAAAGTAGTCCGATTCTAAAACAGAATGAAACAGTTATATTTTTAAAAACGAAATAATAATAATAAAAAATAACATAAAAAAAATAATAAAAATAATAACTTTTAATAAGTATACGTAACTTAATTTCCAAATATATAATAAGTACATATATATTTGTTAATAATAATAATTGTTAAATTTAAAAAAATAAATAAATAAATAAAAAATAAAACAGACATATGGATAGTTAGTAATAAAAAAAATAATATGTTCGAACCAAACAAGCAAGATGGGCCAAATGGCCTCCTCTCATTTGTAAACTTTCTTATGTTCTTATATAATAAAAATAATAACTTTAAATAATGTATATAAAACTATAATAATTATACATAACTTAATATCCTATTATATAATAATTACATGTTTATATTTGTTAATAATAAAACAAAAATAAAAAAATATATAAAATATAATAAAAAAATAATAACTTTAAATAATGTAAATAAACTATAGTAATTATACATAACTTCATAAAATTAATTCACTTTCAGACGTATCTAAAGTCACCGAGAGGTTATTTAAAAAGTCCTCTGGGACGATTTGTGATGTCGGAAGATCAAGCTGGATGTGCTCTCCAGGGGGCCCTTCTGTAATTTAAAGACTGCATGAATACTTAGAGGAAAAAAAAGATCGCAATATTTTGGTCTAGCGAGAGTAAGACTTACCCATATAGCCTTGAGCTTCTAAGGTCCATGTAGGTGAAAGAGGAATAATAGACAGATCATTGTATTGATCAATCACTCTAATATGTAAATTAAAATTCTACAAGAAGATGTCGAGGAGCATATATATATATATATATATATATATATATATAGCTCTGAAAAAAATTAAGAGACCACTGCAAAATTATCAGTTTCTCTGGTTTTACTATTTATAGGTATGTGTTTGGGTAAAATGACAGGGTCTTGATCTGGTGGTCCTCCATCCACACCATGATTGACCTGGCTGTGTGGCATGGAGCTTTGTCCTGCTGGAAAAACCAATCCTCAGAGTTGGAGAACATTGTCAGAGCAGAAGGAAGCAAGTTTTCTTCCAGGACAACCTTGTACTTGGCTTGATTTTGAAGTGGTCTCTTAATTTTTTCCAGAGCTGTATATCAGTCACACTTTAAAAAGTGCCACGTGAATCACATTGAAAATAAAAGAAAAATAAAAGCTTTTTTTTTTTAAAAAAATGCAATTCTCAAGTCTGCAAAACATAAAATTGCCTAATTGTGGTTTGAAACTGGAAAATGAATGGTACCATGCACAAGCATGATGGAAAATACTGTAAAGTGA
The DNA here is from genome assembly GCF_017654505.1 of Polyodon spathula. NCBI lineage: Eukaryota > Metazoa > Chordata > Actinopteri > Acipenseriformes > Polyodontidae > Polyodon > Polyodon spathula. Next base: position 15,982,762 of record NC_054553.1, read on the forward strand.
CTGCATCTGTATTTGTCACCTTTTTTTATAACTCTTTTGTCCAAATGCAAATGATGCACTCATTGAAGTCAAACCGTGGCCAAAAAGTGCAAAGGACATGGATATGGACTTTTATGAAGAGATCTATTGCATTACAAATGCCTTACATTGGCCTAAGTTCATAAAATAGCTTTCCCTCGCTTTATTCATTATTTGATTAAGTAAAAAAAGAGCGATATCTATAACAAAAACATTGTCAATGTAAATAATCAGTAAATTAATCACAGATCAATACAATCCATGAGACGCAACTAAACTAATTCTTACCCTTCCAAGCGGATTGGGAGAGCCCTTCGACCCTGGTAAGAGAAAGCAGCTGTCTCCAAGAAATTACCGAGCAGGACTGCGCGCTAATCCTCACGGCTGACTCGCATCAGAGCAGGGGAGAACCCCGTCCTTTATAACTTACCAAGTTAGGCTTTTGCATGCGAGAGAGTAATTGGCCAGATCACTCCCTCGAGGCTCGGCCCTCTGAATAAATCATCCCTTTCCCTAGAACATTCTAACAAAAACAAGTTATATAAACGTGACAAAAACAAGTTATATAAGATACGGGGTTATATAGGGCAAGGGCACAGATGAACTCAAACGCATTTCTAGAACTTTCTAGAACACACTTTTTTTTTATTACATTCGGTCCTTCGGTCGAGATTCATCTGTGCACTGCCAAATACATTGTTCGCTGTGTAATTCTGCGAAGATAGATACATAAACATATTTGCCATACACATAAAAGAAATACAATTCCCAATAATATTAAGATGGGATGGATTAATATATTTAATGTTCCTTTAACCTTTGGTGACCATCCCTCAAATATGGACCACCACGCATCTTGTGCATTACGTTCAATAACTTTCCTTAACCCTAAGATGGTATTTTGTGCCATTATCGTTCTAATTTTTAATACAGTAGCATTGTGTTGATGTTGTTTTGCTAAGTCAACTAATTCAGACGATCGATTCAGCAATACTTGATGTTTTTGCAGGGAAATGTGAATTCCTGAATGCAGAACTTCCCACTGGATCCTGGTGAGAAGCTCTTGCTGAGAATGATTGGTTAACAAATAAGTATCATTTCCCCAATGCCAAAGATATATGTCTGATAAACACCCAGAATAAGGCACATAAGTAAGTTGTGGATGGGCATGCACCGTACTTACACATAATTTATGAGGGCCAACTTCGTGCAAAATTTCCCTCAACGGCTCACGTCTCCATTCACACAACCCCTGTCCGTCTGTAAAACACGGGTTAGTATATCCTGTCCTTAATAAGCAAACCATGCCTTGGTCTGTCTTGTCACAATCTAGTAAATCATATGTCTGATTAGTATGTGTATCCAACCACATGCCTGTAACCTGAAGATACCAGTGAGCTCCCCCAGCAATTATGGGATGCACATAGTACTTACATACAGGCGTCACTCTCGTTACATTATGCATAACATATCTCCCTATACACATAGTAGACTCTTTTACCACGTTCACCCATAACTCTGAAATATTCCAAATTTTTTTATATTCATGATTACTTTGTCGTAGAATCAATGATTGTACTTTGGTACGTTGATGAGATGCATATAACATTTGTAATGTACATTCTGTCCAGTTCATCCACTTGGTAATGTTCTGCCACTGTTGTAGAGTTACGTCAGTTATGTCCATGACCAGCTCGGATGCTACTCGGTCCCAGTACGCTTGATACACATGCATGAGCGCACCGTCGGGCATCCACTGTACAATTTTATCCAGGGCCATCCGAGTATTATAGCCCACATTTTGCAATTTATGTGCCGTTACTTGTCCGTCAATTGTGTTCATGAGTCCTAGTCCAGTCCCTGTTCCCCCCAGTAGGGTATCATACCAGGCACGTTTAGTACACCAGGTACATTCAGGAAGTGGAGGAAACTTAATCGTAAAGTGCACATGAGTTGAGACTAGAGGATGTGCCATATGAGTACATGTATGTATGAGGCGTATTACATGAGCATTCATATTCTTTGGTCGATCAGGCATAACCCAGATGTCATACAAATATGTGGTATCTTGGTTCATTATCCATATCGTTTTATTAGGACATATTTGATCAGTAATGTTTTGTAAGCATGTAAGTGAGGTACGATTTGCCACACAGAGGGAAACGTGACTTGATACATTCACACAGGTACCTGCCGTCACCACACACGCCGGTCGATTGTCCACATTGCAATTTTTACAGCACCACAGTGTCCCAGTGACGTTGGCGAATGAACACTTTGTATTACCATTGCAGGTGAAGTTATCTTGGGTTCGAGTTTTGGTGTAGTTATTCGAGCTCAGCGTGACCCGATCCAGCTTTGTTAATTGATGTCCTGGAGACCAGGCCTGCAGCATCCCCACCACTGCCAATATCGCCTTCGTTCGCCATACCCAGTGCTTCATGGTGAATCTGCAAACAAACATACACACTCACAACTCATTAGTTTTCTCTTATATAACATTTAGTAGCTGGGACATGTTCCCAGCCCTCTTCACCAGGTTTCATTATTGCTACCGTATTATCTTTTCCTACTGCAATCACATCTGCCGATTGTGGCGGTCCTTCCGTCTGTTGTACCCACACTTTAGCTCCATTAATGTCCGTGGACCCAAACCCTCCTATTCCTCTAGCTGTGTTAGTTAAGGGTTTATTTACTTCTGTGACATCATTCATATTACATGGTTTTATCAGTAATTGTGCTATTTTTTCTCCTTTGTTTAGGACAATTGGGACCTCTGACGTGTTTTGCCATACCACCTGTAGAGGTTCTTGATAATTTCTGTCAATAATCCCTGCCATCACAATCACTCCTTTTAATGCTAACCCTGATCGAGGAAGAACATGTCCGTAAGTTCCCTCCGGACATTCCAATCCTAACCCTGTGTTTATTTTCACTACTTCATGTGGTATTAACGTACAAGTCTGCAAGCTTTTTAAATCAAGCCCTGATGATCCTGGGGTGCCTCGAATAGGAATTGACGCTTCTGGGTCTATCTTCCACATTTTAATGGGGCCCTGTTCACACTGTGTCATCTTTATCACGGGGTGCACTAAGCGTTGCAATGGAGTTTGTCCTGCTGCCACTGGTCGATTATTTAATATTTGAACTGCTAAAACCAATCGATCCTTCCATCCTCTCAGCGTATTGTCACTACTTAATTTTCTTAATTGCATTTTCAATAACCCATTCATATGTTCAATTAATCCCGCTGCCTGAGGATAATATGGGATATGATATATCCATTCAATATGTTTGTCTGTTGCCCATGCACGTACTTTTCCTCCTGTAAAGTGCGTACCATTATCTGACTGTATTTGCAATGGCGTCCCATAATAAGTCTCTACTAACTTCAAACATGCGAGTGTACTAAATTGATTAGCTCGTCTACACGGAAAGCACACCACAATTCCCGTAAACGTGTCTACTGCAGTACAAACATATTTACATCCTTTGGATTCTGGCAGGGGTCCAATAAAATCTATCTGCCAGATTTGGTTCGGTTCTTTCCCTCGTGCAATTTGATCTTGAATGATCTGTGGTAATCCTTGTTTTCGGAAATGCTGACAAGTATCACATTGTAACACAGCCGATTTTACTTCATCTATTGACAAATAAATTCCTCGATGTCGTGCCCATTCACGTGTAGCTTGCACTCCCCAATGTCCCGATTTTATGTGTGCCCATTCAGCTACATCAGGGCACTCTGTCGGTTTCTGTTCTTCAATTGGCATATTATGTACAATAGAATCTACCGTTGCATTGTGAAGAGCTTCTGCAGAAATCGAATGGGTATGTGCGTCTACATGTGTAATTGTTACCTGCATAGTTTGAACCTTCTCCCATATTTTTTCCCACAGTTCTTTTCCCCACACTTCTTTAGTTTTTATTTTCCATCCCTGTTGTTGCCAAGTTGGCATCCATACACACAGCCCATTTGCTACGGACCAGGAATCAGTATAAATTCTGCACTCAGTAATTCCTTCCTGATCAAAAGTCAACACTACTGCCTGTAATTCTGCCCATTGACTGCTATGTCCTGTCCCTACCTTTTCTAAGATCTGTTTTGTTTCTGGATTGAACGCCGCTGCTTTCCATTTTCTTTGTCCAGCGATAAACTTTGCTGAACCATCGGTAAACCATGCATGTTTCTTTTGCTCTTTACTCAATGCATCATAAGGACATCCCCATTTTACCGGTGATTCTACTAAGGGTTTAATCTCTATAGTAAGCTCTCCTGTTTCGGGTATCTCTGCTATCTGTTCATGCAATACTGATACCCCCTTTGGTCCTGGCTTGGCTTGGTCTGCCACATATCATTTCCATTTAATAATACTGCTTTCCTGAGCCCCTCCTATTCTGTGCGTAGAGGGGTTGCTATTTACCCATGTTAAAATAGGTATTTTAGGTCTTAACATTACTTCTCGTCCCACTGTTAATTGCTCAGTATCCATAAGTGCCCAATAACAAGCTAAAAGTTGTCGTTCAAACAGAGTATATCTTGCTCCGGCTTCTGGTAGTTTCCGTGACCAAAACCCTAAAGGACGTCTTTTTCCCTGTTGCTTTTGCCATAGTGACCAGTTGGCATACTGATTATCAGCAGACACTTGTAATTCTACTGGCCCCGATAATATCTTAACTAAAGATACCGCCTGCTGTATAGCCTCTTGTGCTAATCGGAACGTTGTGTCCTGTTCTGGTCCCCATTCAAAGGTGTTCTTTTTACGGGTTACCTTATATAGAGGCTGTAGGATTTGTCCTAAATGTGGTATGTGATGTCGCCAATATCCAAATAATCCTATAAACCTCTGCACGTCAGTTTTAGTCTGTGGTACGGCACATTCTAAGATTTTAGCTCGTGCTTTAGGTAGGATTTCTCTCTCTCCCTTGTTCCATTGTATTCCTAAAAACTTCACTACTGTTGCAGGTCCCTGTATCTTGGCGGGATTTATTTCCCACCCCTTTTCCCTCATTACAGCAATTACCAAGTTTAAAGCCTCTTGTACCTGCCCTTCTGTCATCCCCTGTATCATTATACCATCGATGTAATGTGATATCAACAACCCAGGTGGTAAGGTTATTTCATCCAAATGTTCAGCCACTATTCGATGACATATCGTAGGACTATGTAAATATCCTGTGGCAATCTAGTAAAAGCATACTGTCTTCCTTCCCACGTAAACGCAAATTGCTCTTGTCTATTTTCTGGTATTGGTATAGTAAAGAAAGCATTTGCTAAATCAATTACTCCATACCATGTGCCAGCATGCTGCTGCACCCGTTCAATAATATTAATAGTATCGGGTACTGCAGCAGTTAACGGGGGTGTATGTTTATTCAACTCACGATAATCTACTGTCATTCTCCATGTACCGTCAGATTTCTTTACTGGCCAAATCGGGTTATTCCATGCTGTAGTACAGGTTTTCAATACCCCCGCTGCCACATAGTCTTTAATTGTTTCAGTAATTTCTGTATGTCCACCAGGAATTCTGTATTGCTTCATCGCAACTTGTTTAGTGGCTATTGGTATGGGAAATGGTTCCATTTTTACCTTTCCCACTAGTACAGGTCGTGCTTGTACACTATCTCCAAATTGAAATTTACCATCAGTTAAATGTAAAGTCATACCTCTTAATATAGCCATACCTATAATCCATTATTTTACTGGAGTAACCAACACTGAGTATTCCTTGGCAGGTAACTGCCCTATTTTTAGTCGAATTATTGTTTGTGTTGCTATGATGGGGCGCCCCCCCAGCCCCGTAACTGTCACTCTAGGTCCTCTAAATCTTGCTGGATTACAAAGTGGCCTCCGCCCCCGTATCAATCAATGCCCCCACTTTTTGTACATTTTTACTTTTCCAATGTATTTCTAATGGTACATGTGGTCTAATATCATCATACGACCATAAAGTTCAAATTTGTTTGTTGGGGGCTTGGCCGGCATCCTAGTAGTGACCTTCGCGTTTCATTTGAGCTAATTCAGCAAGTGGGTAGAGACGTCCCTTTTTATTTTTCCTTTTTTTTTCTTTTTTTTTCTTTCCTCCCTGTCTTTTTCCTCCTCACGATACGCTTACTTTCCTCATCTTCATCATCCTCATCGGATGCCGACTCCTCTTCCTCTGAGGTGGAGGATACCTCTTCCTTTCTCTTTTTATGCACATCGTGGTTTTGACAAAAACATTTAGCAGTAAAAGGTCTGACTTGTTTAAGTAACCCTTGTTGTTTACACATTTTAAACAAATCGTCTGTCGGTTTTCCATCAATATTTTCCTTTGGCACCCCTGCTTGTATCAATTTAGACCACAAATCTTTTCGAGGGATTCTTTTACCACCTCCCCCGTTCCCCTGGTTCCCTTAGTAGTTACCACGGAATGTCCACTGTGTATTCTCTTTCTTTTCTTCCTGTGTGCTCCAGTCTCCTAAGTCACCCAGTTCTCTAATTTTAACTACCACTCTCCCTACCTCTGTGCCCACTTCTGATATTAATAAAGCCAGTATGGCTCCCTTATATGGTGGCGGCGCGTCTCGTATTACAGCAGCGCGTGCACCAGCAGTCAAAGGGAACTCATCTACTTCATGCGCGTGTCCGGTATACACAGCTTCTCTCATAGTTAACTCCCGTAAGCGCTGTATGCATTCACTCAAAGTTCCCCATGAACCCCTCATTTCAGGCCAACTTTGCAATGTAGGATATTTTTCATTTGCTCCTTCTGCCATTAAAGTAAGGAGATTAGTATCACCATTATTTCCATCCATTCGGTTATGGAAACCTCTGCACCACTGTCTAATAATGAGATCTGTGCTCAAGTCCAAAAACTCAGAGTAATAACCGTAACAACCATTTATCTATTGGTTCACCTTGCTTTTGACGATATCGTTCTCTGATATCAAGTCGCTCTTGTTTTGTGTAATCCTCAGTAGACAATTGAGCAGTTATTATGTTGCCTTGTGGACCAGCAACTTGTCTGCGTCTAACAATAGGTTTAGCTTGCAAAGGGGGTGGTTTGGATTCAAGGTCTGGTTCATCATTTGGATCTGGGTCAGGATTATCCGGGTCCCAAATATAGTCCCGGTCATCCGTGTCCGAGCTCCAAATGTCACCATCCCATCGTTCCGGATCCCACCCTGCTACATTTGCACTAGCCAGGAACGCACGGATCTTTTTCTTACTCGGCGTTTTCTTTTTTTTAGCATTAACTTTAGCAATATACACCGCAGCCCTCTCTGCCATTCCTGTCGTTTGCTGTAATTTTCCTCGCAAAACATCACACTGTGCCTGTGCAAGGGATGCACGTCCCATTGCATCAGACAATTCTACTATTTGCCGTTCTTGCCTTTTTTTTACTTGTTCCAACTCCTCATCCTTAATGCGGTAAGCCGTATACACAATCCATAATCTACGTTGCAATGCTCGTATTGGATCTTTATTACCAACTGGTACTTTCTTTAGACATGTCGTTAATTGTTCAGGTTTTGCTTGTTTCAATAGTTTAAACGAAGATTCTGGCAGCCCTCCGCCCTTTCTTAATTCTTGTGCCCCATCACTATAAATGGTTTCATCCCATTCAGGCAGCACCTCAGGCTCAAGCTCCTTATTCTTGCGTTCAAACATTGTGATTATTTACGTCCAAACTTCCTTTTATGATCCTGCCGACTACGCCAATAATGTTGTGTGAAATTTAATTACTTTAAATTTAAAAGGAAGTTGATGTGGAAGTAAATAAGACAATTACTTCACAGAGTCATTTTAAAAGGTCCTTTATTATTTCACACACACACACACACACACACACACGCAGTTACATACACAGATGCTATACTGCGAATAACGATATCCCTAATGGGACACAATCCAACAAGGTTACATACAAAGATTATATTAATCATAGATCAATACAATCCATGAGACGCAACTGAACTAATTCTTACCCTTCCAAGCGGATCGGGAGAGCCCTTCGACCCTGGTAAGAGAAAGCAGCTGTCTCCAAGAAATTACCGAGCAGGACTGCGCGCTAATCCTCACGGCTGACTCTCATCAGAGCAGGGGAGAATCCCGTCCTTTATAACTTACCAAGTTAGGCTTTTGCATGCGAGAGAGTAATTGGCCAGATCACTCCCTCGAGGCTCGGCCCTCTGAATAAACCATCCCTTTCCCTAGAACATTCTAACAAAAACAAGTTATATAAACGTGACAAAAACAAGTTATATAAGATACGGGGTTATTATAGGGCAAGGGCACAGATGAACTCAAACGCATTTCTAGAACTTTCTAGAACACACTTTTTTTTATTACAATATCAAACACAAAAAAGCCCAAGCAATTGGGCCAACCTTGTCAAGCATCAAGTAAATAGGCACAATTGGAAAGGTGCTGGGGCCCAACATTCACACAATTGTTGCTTCTAACTTGGCTTCTTTTTTTCATCGCTCCACTTTACATTGAAATGCTCTTTGTATAACTTCAAGGGGATTCTGACCATTCCCTTATCAGTTCAAAAGTCACATCTGCAACAAAAAACATTGACAATGCACAACCAAATAAAAATGCTCCAACACCCCAGCCCTGGACCTGAAATGTCTGCCCCATCAACTATCACTTCCCATACACTTACCTTGCATTCTCATTATCCCTTGCACTTGTTGCCATTATTGGTCTTGTTCATCATCTTCATTGTTAGAAATATACTGCTTCATGTTCTTTCACGTATTCTTTTATGTATGGGCTTGTGGCAAAGTGACTGGTGAATGAGGAACAGGTGTAGAAGTGATGCGGTGCAGGAGTGAAAGGCAGACAATTGTAATCCGGTGGAAAGTGCTTTTATTTGTATTCCAGGTCTGGTGACCGTAAAATAATAAATACCAGGCAATACATAACAATGTGTAAAGCGTGGGGATAACAAAACTGGGCACAGTCCTGAACAAAAACAAACACACGGTCACCAATCCTGGGTGAGTGCAGTCGTGCTGGCGGTGAGTGCAGACACAGGTATTTTCGTGACGGTGGTGCAGTGGTGATCCGGATAGTGCTGACTCTTGGCGACAGCTCCAGATGTGTGCTTTAACTGTCTGGTGGTGCAAAACACAGACAATTACCACACAGACAAACACAACACAAAACACGTAACACGTCTCTTTTTCCGAGAGCTCCTCTCTCAGTCCTTCTGTCCACCGAGCTTTACCCAAATGAAGGAAAAGATCAGCGTTACCCTGACCCCTACATGCAATCTTGTATGAATCTTGGTAAATGGTTGCAGCTGCCTTATTGCTTGCAGATGCCCCTCGTTTACCTTTCAGGTCAGTACGGTCTTACAACAGAGTCTCGCTTCTTTCCAGGCTGACCGACTTCCCAGCCCTGGAAACAAACTGTCAGGCCAGCCCTTCCAGAACTTCTCTTCCCGTCCTTTAGCACCCTCACAGGTCAGGAGGGAGATTTACCACCAGAACGCATTGTCTTTCTGTCACAGGGCTATATGTCTGTCCATGTCTGCCCTGATCTACCTGTGCCTCACCTGCATGTTGTCCGTGTGTCTTCCCAAAGCATACTTGTCTGTACCTGTGATGATGCCTCTCCCATTCCCTGTCTCTTTCTCTCTGTAGTTGTGCTTGTAAGGATAACTAAGAACACTTCAGTCCATGTTGAGCACTTTCCTTGGCACATATGTGTCTCAGCATCTTTATTCTGGTTACAACCCAGCTGATAAGAGAATGAGCATTTCAATGTAAAGTGGCCCAAGCACCTTTCCAATTGTACCTATTTGCTTGATGCTTGACAAGGTTGCCCCAATTGCTTCTCCTAACTTGGGCTTTTGTGTTTGATATCACCACTTTAAACTGCTGTTGCATTTTTCTAACTTGTTTTTTACATTGATGTAGATTTTGTTATATATTTTATTTTCAATGGCAATCAAGTAATGACGAACAATCTCAGAAAATAGTTGCTCTTGAAAAGTGCTTTTTCAGTTATTATGGTTAATATTATCTGTCTCTGTCTGTGTTGTGCACTTGTTTGTTTGTTTGTTTGTTGTTTGTTACTGTCCTCCAGAAAGCTGCGAGAGGTTTCTTCTCCACTTTCAAAATCATTCAATTTGCTGAGGGTGATAAAGTGCTACAAAATAAATATGTCAGTCTGAGAATGACAAGGCTAGATTCTGACCAGTAGATGTCTCTGGTTTTCATTTAGTCATACTAGTAGTGAGGTTGGATTAAATAAATAATGAATGATTTATAAAAACATAAGAAAGTTTACAAACAAGAAGAAGCCATTCGGCCCATCTTGCTTGTTTGATTATTAGTAACTTATTGATCCCAGAATCTCATCAAGCAGCTTCTTGAAGGATTCCAGGATGTCAGCTTCAACAACATGAAATGGTTAATTACGTGATTGTAACTTGTTAACCAATTTGATACACCTGGATAAAAGGGTCCTGAGTCATAGCCTTGTGTGGGTTGTTTAGGAGAGCTTTGGAAGCAAACAAGTAAGAGAAGAGAACAAGTAAAGAACAAAAACTAAAAGTATAACATCAAGTCCGGGTCGACTGTGTGGAGGACGGCTTGGACAAAGGCAGTTCTGTGTAGTGCTATACACACAATACATTCTGATATGGGATAAAATATACTGTTTTGATTGCGTGGTTTTGTGTCAGGGAAACGGCTTAGCCATCCTGACTTTACTACACAGGGAAAAGGACATAGTGAAACACTCGGAAATGGAGCTAGGATTTTTTTGTTTATTTTTGTTTTATTTTTCTGTATCTGTGAAAAGAACATTACCCACTGATAACAATAAAACACCTGTTGGTTTGAACCTCAACTGCAAGACTCCAGTATCTTGATACTCAGCAATTCCACTTTATCCAGTCAGCCTCCTAGAGTGATCTACCATTCGAAACTCTGCTCCACATCTGACAGATGACGGGCAACACAAGCTGCAGAAAGTCTATTCCACAGCCCTTTTCTTTGGAGGAATATATTGTATTATTCGAGTTTCTGCAATTGCATTCCAACACCAGGAGACAATCTGTCACTTGGACTTTCCATTGTAAAGGACACTTGGAAAAGCCCTTTCGTTGAAGTTTGGAGTAGGGTGAAGGGTAAGGGTCACATCACAGGATCAGCTATTACAGAAATGTCAGAAGCTGCTGATCTATTAGAACATAAACCGTGATGACAAGAACAGTTTTTTAAATGCGCCAGATGAAGTAATCACACTTAATACTGGTAGATGTGGCGGGGCTTTGACTTAGTTCAGTGTTAGTATTGCTTCCTCTTACATCCCAGCAAGCGCACCTTACAGTAACATTAACACAGAACAAAGTGCTAATCAGGGTCTGTGAAAAATGCAAGGAAAGCTATTTAAGAAAGGCTTACCAGAGTTTGGATTAATTGAACAGAGCAATGTCTGTTTTTTTCTGTTTTTTTACATTGATTTACTTCAAACTGCAATGGCAACACTTTTGAAGCTTTGAGATAAGTGCCAGTTTGTTAAATGCCAACTTAAAAGTTACACATATAGAGTAGTCTTAGAAATAATAACATTGAAGTTTCAATAAGTTCTCAAGTTCACTGTTGCTAAGAAGATGGCTCTCATTTATTGATCTCAGCTTTAAACTTTTAATATAATATTTAAATTATAATTTTAAACATAAAGGACACATTGTTAATATAATTGTAATGAATAATCTGACATAAAACTTTATAGAAGTTCAGGTTGTGTGTCCAAGTTTGAATCCAGTATGAGGGTAAAGTGTCAGTGCATATGTAGTGCCCTCCTCGTGGGGTGGGGTGGGGTGGGGCAAAAATGAAATGCCTTGAATCCAAGACAGTGTGGTCATAGTGCACTATACACAATGACAGACCGGAAGGGGTTTCAAATATGTTCCAAAGGTTTATTAAGAACATAAGAACATAAGAACATAAGAACATGAGAAAGTTTGCAAACGAGAGGAGGCCATTCGGCCCATCTTGCTCGTTTGGTTGTTAGTAGCTTATTGATCCCAAAATCTCATCAAGCAGCTTCTTGAAGGATCCCAGGGTGTCAGCTTCAACAACATTACTGGGGAGTGATTCCAGACCCTCACAATTCTCTGTGTAAAAAAGTGTCTCCTATTTTCTGTTCTGAATGCCCCTTTGTCTAATCTCCATTTGTGACCCCTGGTCCTTGTTTCTTTTTTCAGATCGAAAAAGTCCCTTGGGTCGACATTGTCAATACCTTTTAGAATTTTGAATGCTTGAATTAGGTCGCCACGTAGTCTTCTTTGTTCAAGACTGAACAGATTCAATTCTTTTAGCCTGTCTGCATATGACATGCCTTTTAAGCCCGGAATAATTCTGGTCGCTCTTCTTTGCACTCTTTCTAGAGCAGCAATATCTTTTTTATAGCGAGGTGACCAGAACTGCACACAATATTCAAGATGAGGTCTTACTAGTGCATTGTACAGTTTTAACATTACTTCCCTTGATTTAAATTCAACACTTTTCACAATGTATCCGAGCATCTTGTTAGCCTTTTTTATAGCTTCCCCACATTGTCCAGATGAAGACATTTCTGAGTCAACAAAAACTCCTAGGTCTTTTTCATAGATTCCTTCTCCAATTTCAGTATCTCCCATATGATATTTATAATGTACATTTTTATTTCCCTTACCCTTAATTAGTTACTTAAAATGACAAAAGTCATCCCAATCTGCACTTAACTTGAATTGTAGGTTCTCAATAATGCTATTTCACCAGTGTAAATCCAAAAAAAAGTGAGTAAAACAATGTGATTAAATTCAAACAATAGTGAAAACAAACTAAATCTCTGAAAAATACAATAAATTCAAAATGAACACAAATAATACGCTGTGCAATAAATCAGTATATAACCTGCTTAACAGAGACTGAGCAAATCACTAATTACGATACAGGATCTAACACGAGGTCAGGTAAAACCAAACGTTTAAAATGTGATACACAAAATATTACTTAAATAGATTGAATATTGCATAGAAGAGGTAAATTGCACAATTCCAAAAAGTATAAATAACAAAAAAGCAGTCCACTAACTCTTGTTGTAGGCTGAAACAGCCAACTAAAAAGTATTAAAATAAATCTCTTTAGAAAAATGCAAAGAAACACAGTATCACAGATCTCCAAATAAGGTCAACTCGATCATCCTATCAGGGGGCAGCCCAGATACAAATCCAGTGACACGCTGGCTTTCAAACAAAATAAAAATAAAGAAACTGCGATATGGATCAGTCCCTAAAAGAAAGTACAAAAATTAAACTACAGTCACACAAAAACAATATATCCAAAAAGACAACAAAGACAAAAGCTGTGCTTGATCCTGAAACAGAACAAGTAACAAAACCAGCATCTCTGTCTGTCTCTTGTCCCTGGTCTCTGGTCTCTTCAGTGCATGCTCTCCATGCTCCCTCAATGTCACCACCATATCCTTTATGGTGCATCATTAATATGCCAATTGTCCACAGCCATTCAGCAATTAATTAATTGATTACATTAGATCAGAGCAAAAAAACCCACAACAAAAACAAAGGCACTACAACTCCCCCTGCAGGCTAATGCACCAGCCTTTACAATCACAGTGTGCATCTTTAAAGTAAGTAGCTGTCACAAGGCTGGCTGAGTGGTGCCGTCAGATCTGGAAGAGTAACACACAAGACAGACAGAGACGTGGAGTTTGGTGAAGTTGAGTGCTTAGTTGCGCTCAGCATTTAATAAACAAAATAAAAGATTTAAACAAAAAAACAGCACACCAAAACAGGACACGGCACAAAACAAACAACACTAAACAAGATAGTGGACTAACAGACAAGCAAACACTTCCATTATTTAATTTAGTTTTGTTTTTAATTCTCTCCCACTCACCGAACACACAACCCAGAGTGAGTGAAAACATGCTGCTTTTATGCAGCTGTACCGAGACTTGATTGCTAATCAATCATTCAATTGGAGTCTAGGTACAACTGCACATGAATTAATCTAGTGCAATTTTCTGTACTCACATATTATTATGCTTTACCTGCACGTGAAGTGCTGTGCAATCCTCATGCCTAAATACAAATATACATTTTAAATCACTCGTGTTCATAGCCCATATTATATCCAGTGTACCAACTACAATATACCAACATTAACACACTACATACAACATACAACACAAATAAATAGCCCATATTTATGCCACATATACCCCCCTTGTGCAAAGCACACTTGGCATCAACGGCCACCTCTTCCCTTAAAAACCCAGCAGTCCAGGTCAAAGTCTTGGGCTGGAAAGGGTTCACTGGGCCCATGGCTGAAAATTATGTCAGCTTCCCTGCCGGTAGTAGCACGGCTGGCAGCATGGTGGTCCACTCCCACAGCAGAAAAGCTGCTCTGTCCAGTTGCACATCTGGCAGCGGAAAAACTGCCAGGGGCAATGCTGTCAGCAAACCTGCTGACAGCTTCCAGGCTGACTCATTCAGCCGGGGTAGTCCTGACAGCTGAAAGGCTGCTGGGGTTGGTGGTCTCCGGACCTCTTCCCCCATCTTCGTGGCCATCAGCAAAAAAATGCTGCCATGACAGCAGGTCTCCTGACCTCCCCCACGATGTCCAGCAGCGAAACTGCTGCTGGGGTTGGTGGTCTCCGGACCTCCTCCCCCCTCTTCACAACATGCGACTCCCTAGCTGACAGCGAAAAGGCTGTCAGCTTACCGACCGACAGCAAAGAGGAGCAGCAGGCAACCCCAGGCGATGCGGAGCAGCAGGCAACCCCAGGTGATGCGGAGCAGTAGGCTTGAATTATAAATAGACATCCTGGCTCTGGTTGAGACATGGCTAAAACAGGACAAGAATGTTCCATTAATAGAGACCTGTCCATCCAGTTTCTCCTTCTACCAGACTGCATGTAACCAAGGCCAGGGTGATGGCATTGCTACCATTTTTGGCGAAGAACTAGATTTTTACATAGAGAATACTGATGGGTATACATCTTTCAAACTACTTACTGCTTCTCTAAAAAACCACAATCTGTCTACATAATAGTAATCTACCGACCCCCTTGACCAAATTCTCTTTTTTCTCTTTGAATTTGCTGAATTATTATCTACAATGACGGTTAAGCATGATAGAATTTTAATGTTGGGTGATTTTAATACACATATTGATATTGATCTAGATCCCTTTACTAGGACTTTTAGGTCACTGGTAGATTCATTTGGGTTTTCCCAACATGTTACTGGTCCCACCCATATTCATGGTCATACTCTAGATTTAATTCTCACTTGTAGTTTAAATATTCAAAATCTAACAATTACAGATCTTGCACTCTCTGACCACTCAGCCATCCTTTTTGAATTATCACTACCTAGCTCTACTAAAAAATCAGTGCGCTTTGTTAACCCTCATAACTCAGAAATTACTGATTTATTTCTGGAAGCACTGCCTACTCCAGCGCCCATCGAGGCAGAATCAGTGGATATGCTGGTGATTACTATAATACCACTTTGAGCATTATTTTTGATACTATAGCCCCCATTAAAAACAAAAGAATTACTGTTACAGGATTTTCTCCATGGTTCATGAACTTACACGTGCACTTAAACATACATGCAGAAAACTAGAACACAAATGGAAAGATACCAAACTGCAAGTCTTTCTTCTCGCTTGGAAAGATAGTATCCTGAAATACAAGGCAGCCTTGTCTTCAGCAATCAGCTTATTACTCAAACCTAATAGCTGCAAACAAAGCAAATTCTCATTTCCTATTCAAAACAATTGCCAAACTAACTAATCAACAGAAAGAACACCACCTTCAGCTAGCAGCAAAGATTTTATTAACCATTTCAACAAAAAAACTAATGATATAAGAAATCAAATTTCTAATACTACTGACAACTTAAACAGGCCGCTCAGCAATAAAGACACAGTGATTTGCTTGGGTCCTGCTTTATCAGACCACACCTTTGATTCTTTTGTTTTAATCAGTCAACCAGATCTTACTGACCTAACTGGTAAGACTAAAACCACCATATGTGATTTAAACCCCATTCCCACTAAATTGCTCAAAGATATTTTTTCTAAAATAAATAATATCGTCTTAAATATAATTAATAGCTCTCTCTCATCTGGCACTGTTCCTGAGTCTTTCAAGGTTGCTGTAGTACGACTACTGCTTAAAAAAACCTACTCTTGATCCACAAACACAGAACAATTTTAGGCCTATTTCAAATCTCCCCTTTCTATCTAAAATCTTAGAGAAAGTGATAGGTAACCAACTAAATTCCTTTTTAGCAGCCCATGATATATGTGGTATGTATATGGTTTCTGCCCAGGACACAGTACTGAAACTGCTCTAGTAAGAGTGGTAAACAATGTCCTTATGTTCGCGGACACGGGTTCACCTACAGTCCTTGTTCTCCTAGATCTAAGTGCAGCTTTTGACACCAATGACCATGCTACCCTGACTGACCGTCTCGAGCATCTTGAGCATATTGTCAGGCACTGTATTGTCCTGGTTTAAATCATACCTCTCAAATAGGCAACAATATGTTAAAATTGGGGACGATATCTCCTTACTAGCTGAGGTTACTTGTGGTGTTCCTCTGGGTTCTGTTCTTGGGCCAATTTTATTTTCATTATATATGCTGCCCTTGGGTGACATTGTCTGTAGACATGGGGTCAACTTTCACTGCTATGCTGATGGCACCCAGCTAATTTGTCTCTAAAACCAGGTGGTGTATCTTCTATAAAAAATGTGATAAACTGTCTTGCTGACATCAAGCTATGGATGTCTAATAATTTCCTTATGTTAAATTCAGATTAAACAGTGATAATGATTTGGGGATCAAAAGATAAAAAAAAAACATAGATCTGTCCACCTTCACAGAGGACAGTTTCCCATTCTCTCAGAAAACTGAAATGAGGAATCTGTGTGTAATTTTCGACCCTGACCTCTCCTTTGAACCACATATTTGGAATATAATTAAAGTATTTTTCTTTCACCTTAGAAATATTGCCAAGGTGAGATGCTTTCTTTCACAGTACGATGCTGAGAGACTGATGCATGCCTTTATATCTTCTAGGATTAAATTCCAAACTGTGTTCTGTCACGAATGCAGCGTGTACAAAATGCTACAGCCAGGGTGCTAACCAAAACAAAAAAAGTGAGCACATTGCCCCAGTGTTAGCAGCCCTCCACTGGCTCCCGGTGCTGTCCAGGACTGACTTTAAGGTCCTTCTTATTGCCTATAAAGCCCTAAATGGTTTGGCTCCAGCCTATTTTAAGGATCTTTTAGTCCCATATACCCCTGGCCGGTCACTCCGATCCCAAGATGCAGGGCTGCTATCTGTCCCAGGGATTTTAAAGCAAAGGACAGGTGGGAGAGCATTCAGTCATAGGGCACCTGAACTCTGGAATGCTCTACCATGCACAGTGAGAGAAGCACCTACATTGGCAATTTTTTAAAAAATAAATTGAAAACATACTTTTACAATAGGACTTTTTTATCTTTATAGTTTATATGTATGTGTGTGTGTATGTGTGTATATATATATATATATATATATATATATATATATATATATATATATATATATAGTTGTATCCCTATTTATTTGGTTAGACTGCTTTGTCTTTTGCTTTGTTTGCTATAATTTTAAAATGTTTTTTTCTTTTGCTGTTTTTATTGTACTAAATGTACTTCAGAATGTTCTTTTCTTTTTGTTAAAAGCGCCATGGGATGGCTCGCCATGAAAGGCGCTTTGTAAATAAAGTTTGATTTGATTTGATTTGATGCGGAGCAGCAGGCAACCCCGGGCGATGCAAGAGAGGCATCCTTGGGCAATGTGAGACAGGCATCTGTGGGTGAAGCGAGGCAGGTATCCTTGGACGAAGCGAGGCAGGCATCCTTGGGCAATGCGAGGCAGGCATCCTTGGGCAAAGTGAGGCAGAAATCCTTGGGCGAGACAGGCATCCCCGAGCGATGACGTGAAGGCATCTTTGGGGCGGTGTTGTGCAAGCATCCCAGAGCGATGACGTGAGGGCATCCTTGGGCGATGATGAAGTCAGGACAAGTTGTGGTGCTGTGGTTGGCCACTGTAGCAGTGGCTGCGGCGGTGCTAGCCCTCTTTGTGGCCTCTGCGGTTGGGCTGTTTCCGCCATGTTCCCCTCAGCAGAATATAGAGTGGCTGCTGAGGAATGCCAGCATCACATCCTGGTCCTTCTTCTGGTGAAGGGAGAGGCAGCTCCAGCTACACTCCTCGTGATGGTGACGGTGGGGGAAGTGATACCAGCAGACATTCACCCTCTGCTGGCATAAGTGGACCCAGCAGGCATGCACCTTCTGCTGGTGGATGGGGACCCAGCAGGCATTCACTCTCTACTGATGGACGGGAACCCAGCAGGCATTCACCCCTCTGCAGGTGGAGGTGGCAGAGGCAGAGGCAGCTCCTGCTGCTCTGTTCCTGGCGGTGGAGGCAGAGGCAGCTCCTGCTGCTCTGCTTCTGGTGGTGCTGGCAGCTCCTGCTGCTCTCCTCATGGTGGTGGAAGCAGTTGAAGTTGGAGCAGCGTGTAGTCTCCTGGCGACGAAGGTGGGAGCAGCATGTAGTCTCCCCCTGGTGGTGGGGGCGAGAGCAGCGGGTAGTTCCCTGGCAGTGGAGGCGAGAGCAGTGGGTTGAATACTTCCACAGCACAGGGGTTGAATACTTATGCAAGCGAGATATTTCAGTTTTTTATTTTTCTTAAAAATATTTCCCAACATAAAACCAATGTCACCTTACAATAATTAATTTTGAGTTTGTTATTTTATTTTAAAACACTTAAACAGAATGAAATTTCAATGTACCATTTGTAATTCAGTAATATGAGAGAATTGGTCAGGGGTCTGAATACTTTTGCAAGGCACTGTATATATAATAAGTAAATAAACTAGCTGTTTTTCCCCCATCGTATTGCCGGGGGCAGATGAAAAGATGTATTTTATTTGTACCAAAGCTAAAAGCAGGATCATTCATCTCACAATGCCTACTTTCTGATGTTCAGTGTCCTTTGTCCTTAAGACACTATAAACACCATGTTAAAACAACTGAAATGATTGTTTCTTTCCATAACTTGCTATACAGCAGGCTTCAAATTTAGCAAAATCTGACATATCCACTGAGTCAATCGGCGTACAGTATCACAGTCGTGTGACCCTATTATGGCAGAACTCAGGAGAAGTATAGTAGGGTATTTAATCTTGTAAATTGTGATTTTATGATTAAACGATGAATAATTTTTAAAAATGCAGGGAAGTCAATTTTCTAACAGGGTGTAGCAATGGTGAATAAGCATTCACAAATAATGTTAGAAAACTGAAACCTCCCGTCATCTCCCTTGCAATGCCAACCCCACTTAAATAAAAACACTGAGCATATAGTGTCTCAGTTTTGCACTACCATTTCTTATTTTGGTTTGTGTTTCTGGTCTGACGTCACCCCAGCAAAGCCCTCCTGTTCACACGTTATACAACTTTTGTTAAACCTACTGTAACATGAGGGACAGTGCTTAAAGAAAGGGGCTTTATACCAGAAACCTGGTTCAAATCCCGGCTCATCTACCTACTCACTGTGTGTGTGTTCCTGATGAGCAAGTCTCATAACCTATTTGTGCTCCATCCTTAGGATGAGACGTAAAACCAAGGTCCTATTATAAGTGACTCTGCAACAGCAACTGTTGATGCATCATATACCCACCCTAGTCACGTTGGATAAAAGCATCTGGCAAGTGATGAATTATTATTTTATTGAAACAAACCAAAGCTCCTACAGTTTTTTCAATTATATATTATTAGTATTATGTCTTCTTCTTATTATTATTTATTTGCTTATCAGATTCCCTTATTCATCATTATTGATGAGGTGTCTGTGATTTTCAAAGTAACCTTGTTATACATCCATCTTCACCTAGGTGAGATTTTCCACACTGCCAACAAAGACAACGGCTGGTTTGGAAAAGTCAGAATCTTGCTTCTGGGGGATTTGCTGCAGCTTCCACCTGTGTATGAGAACCACTTGTGTGCCACTTACTCAAGAGGAATTGTATAAATTGACTGGCTCTATGGGATCTGTGAACCTGTGGAAATTGTTCACGTGATAAACTCACAATTAATATGCGCCACAAGCAGGACCAGGTTTATGCCAATCTGTTTAACCATGCCAGATTCCAACCAACTGATCACATTTTGTTGAGTAAATGACTGATACCAACCAAGGGAGGAGATATTTACAGCTGCAAAAAAGAAATTATCCAACACATGAAAGATTTAGATGACAAAGATGTAAGGTCAACCTGTCTCATGCCTACAATAAACACCACTATGATACAGACCACTATGCTTGATAGTATGCCTGGGGAGGACATTCACCTTGAGGCTTCACCTTACTGTAGACTACCTTCCTTCCCTCTAGGAAAATGTGCTGAAAAAATTGAAAGCTTATAAGGTTGCAGGCTGATGCATCAGAAAAATATCCACATTGCCGCTGGTCTTATCAATGGTGCAACAGGAAAACTTCAAGCTGTTTCCTATTACCTAGAAAAGTCCATGATAGCGAAAACCATAACCATAAATTTTAATAATGGACATAACATACCTTTGAATGCTCAAGGTCAAAGTTTGAAGTCATGGACAGGACCTACATTGTTTGAGAGCAGTTTTCAATCATCGGTGCCTATGCAATCACCATTCATAAAGGATATGACACTCAAAACAGTGATGATTGACCTTGGTAACTCCATTTTCTCCTATGGCCCAAATTTTGTGGCACTTTCTAGAGTTACTTCCTTAAGTGGCATAAACCTTTTAAACTTTGACCCCCACCTGCATTAAAACATTTACATCTGCAGTTGCAGAGTACAGCAGGCTTTATAGAAGTTGATAAGCTTGAAGGAAACCAACACAGACAAGGGATCCTTGGTGAAGGATTGTGTGTATTCCGTACGACAAGCCATCACCAATGTTCAGTTACAGCAAAAGCTACCACCTTCGGAGGGAACAGTTGCCGTCATACATTCAATCAGAGGCTTGAGCAACACTCATCTCACTTCCTATGAACACACCATGTTACAATATATTCTTCACTGCCAACCTCTGAAAGAGTCATTACAACAGTGAACAACAAGCCTTCACTTGTTTCTACTTTTCTTTCTTCCATAGTGGTTTCAGGGCAAATAAGTACAGTACATACAGTATATCATCATATCAAGATTCCCAGGCATTTCTTAGAAAGGTGAAAGAGATGTAGGTGAGCGGTTCACTTTCCCTCTGTGTGGTGTGGCAGAGCAAAGCTCTGCCCTTTTTAAATTGGCAGGGATGGGGTTTATTATGTTCAGGTGGCTGGGGTTGATTAGGTTAATTAATGTTCAATCAGCGCCCAGCCACCTGACATAAAAGGAGGCCTCTGCTTCTCATTTGGGGAGGAGGGAGCTGAGGAAGCAGGTTGGTGTTTTGTTGGTTGTGATTTTTCAATTTTCTAAATCCAGTGAAGGCATTGCCCAGCCTGGAAACCTTTATTTTGTACATTTTGCTTTTTGTCTTTCTTTTTGTGTTTCAATCCCTTTGTTTTGGCCCTTGTGCCCTTTCATTTTTGTGTTTATTTATAATAAAATAGTTATTTTTTTGAACTACAGTGTGTCTCTGGGCCTCTATCCACTCACCAGCCTGCCACAGTGGTTTGGTATGCAGTATTAAATAAATTTAATTTATCATTCATTTAGACCTGTAGACAATTCACACTTATTGATTTCAAAGGTGGATTGCTGATGATATTTTAAATTTCTAAAAGGGGGTGAATTTCAAGATGTTGGTGCTTCAGGTTAAAAAACACTTCTTTCCTCAGGGTTAGTTTAGCAGGCCTTGGTTGACACAATCGAAGCAGATGTAGAACATTTGAAATCTGTTGGCAATTTACAGGTATAAAAAGGTGTTGAGAAGCCATTTTTATGATATTTCTCTAAAATTCTCAACCAAAACCAAGACTCATTGGTATCATTGATAGATGTTCAGAATGTAACTTGGTTTCATGGGTTAGTGTATGCTGAATTAGCCCCTCTGCCTGCTTGTGGTTTTATGGCTTATTTCTCTGCTGCTCAAGCAGGCAGTGTAAAACAAACCTGAAAAGGGGCTTTGATTCCTCTGAGCGTTTCAGGAATACATTCTAATTAACAGAAAGGTTAGCTTATTTATATGACAGTGTTCCTACTTGTGATCTGTTACTACTTCTGTTTTACTGCTAATTTGTCTATGCATATATTATTTTTTGCATTTATTTGTTTATTTTAAATAGGGCACCTAATGTCTGTTTTATTTTTGCTATATTCACATTAATAAATGAGATTATATACCCACATCTATAAATTGCCAAAGTGCTGCTAACACCTTACTTAAAACATGATTTTCTGTATATGATATAAACCACAGGTCTCACAAGATTGTTTTACTTCCAGACAGACTGATCTCTTCTCTCCCACTGCCTTGTGACACTAAGATTTTGGAAAGGACATGAGTTCTAAAAGGTATGTTGTGTTTTTTACTTTTAAAGTATTGAGAATCTCTTGGCCAATATTCATAACGTGGCACAACTGTTAGGATCTTTAATTTCTTAAGTTAATGTGAGTTAGATTTTGTGGGTTTGATATTAAATCATGACTATACAAGTTCAAATGTTTTAAGTACGACACCTATCTTGTAAGTAATATATTGTTACAGGGGTTTGTTGCCCTGGGGGATTTATTACTGTATTGTGCTATTACCAGTCCTTCCTGTCTGCTCTCCAATTGCACGACTGTATGTACTCAAAAATTAGAGTAAAAGGGGATACTGTTCCAATTCAGTTGATTGATCGCAGGTTTATAGTGTGGATGGTGACCAAAGCACTTGTTCTGTGCTGGAGCAATTAGCCGTTGTTGAAAGGTAATTGTACTGCCATCTTGTACTTTTCTTTTCAGATTTAGCTTAAATCTTGTATTTTTTCCCCAGATTTATAAATGTTCTGAAAATAGTTTTTTTTTAAATGTGTACATTCAGATATTTATAAATCTAGCTACAAGAGTTAATATTTAACTAAATCTTAAATCTCTTAACAAAATTTAACATTTAGCTAAATATTTAACTGGCCAGCTAAATCTCTAAAGATTTAATATTTAACTAACAAGTTTGTATGCAAATGAGCTCTGCCCACTTTGTGCTTTCACGCAATTTTTTTTTTTGGCTCTTGTAATGATAATCTGGGAATGCGGACATTTCATTTCATAATTTTTTTCTCTGTCCTACGTCTCCAAATCTTCAACTCATTCAGCCTCTCAACTTTCCTCTGCCATTTCAATTGACTTTATCTGCATCACTGTCTCTCTCCCTCCAGCAGAATGCAGGAACCAGCCACAGGAAGTCCCAGCCTCACAGTAAAAGCTCCATCCGGCATTCCTCCATGCAAGCTGTCTAGGATGTGTGTCTATTCATAATTAAAGCTTTAGGGTCCATGTCTATTCATGACTTAAGCTCTAGGATTTGTCTATCCAATTCTCAACCTCAGCTACCTCCTTTGGTCTGGTCCAGCTGGTCTGACTTCACAAACTTCTGCAAGCAAAATCGGATCTGCCTTGCACCTTTCAACATGACAATCATCACTGAGAAATCTGATCTCCCCTTCACCTTTCAAGGTGGCAATGATCCCCTAAGAAATCCTAAGTCTTTTTCATATATTCCTCCTTCAATTTCAGTATCTCCCATATGATATTTATAATGCACATTTTTATTGCCTGTGAGCAGTACCTTACACTTTTCTCTATTAAATGTCATTTGCATGTGTGTGCCCAGTTCTGAATTTTGTTAGTACTGCCAAAAGGACTTTGTACACTTTAAATAATTGACCCAGACACAGAAACTGCACACTTTTATTATTTACATAAAATAAAGTTCTCAAAAGTTTGAGTATACTTGCTGGAAACTAAGTTTTTTTTCATAATTGACCATGTTTTACATCATATACGTTTCTGTAAATACTTGAAAATGAAAACACATGTTACAATATACTAAACATAAGGAGTATCAAAGCAATGTTCAAGAACATTGAAAATTCCTCAAAATGGCCACCTTTTGCCTTAAAAACAGCCTCACAAACACAAGGCATTCAGTTAACAAGTTTCAGCAGGAAATCACCCGACATGTCTTTTCAGGTCTTCTGCAGAAATTCCCAGAGATGTAGGGAACTTGTGGGTAGCTTTGCTTGAGATTGAGTTGTCCTTCACTTTATTTCTTCACTAGATAGTTTTTGCACAACTTTGAGGTGTGTTTCGGGTCATTATCTTGCTGAAGAATGAAGGACTGCCCATCTAGCTGTAATCCTGATAGAATGGCATGCCTCTGAATTACGCTATGATAGCCATGCTGGTTGAGCTTGCCATGGACTTGGTAAAGATCACCAACTCTGTCACCAACAAAGCAACCCCAGACACTGCCTCCTCCATGCTTGACAGTAGGAACCACACATGCAGAACTCATGTGCTCACCCTCTTTGCGTCTTACAAATACTCAGCGGTTGGACCCAAATATTTCAAATTTTGACTCATCGGTCCATAACACTGTCTTCCACTCCTCAAATATCCAGTTTCTGTGTTTTTGGCCCAGGCAAGTCTCCTCCTCTTATTCTGCACTCTTAGCAATGGTTTCTTTACAGCAATTCTTCCAATTAGGCCAGCTTCACGCAATCTCTTTTGAACAGTTAATGTTGAAACATCTGTAGTTATAGTAGCATTTAGCTGAGCTTGTATTTCAGGGGCAGTTAATCGCTGGTTTTGCAGACTTGTGACTCGAATGAACTTATTCTCTGATTCTGAGGTCACCCTTGACCTGCCTGACCTTGTTCAGTCCTCATGAGCACCAGTTTCTTCAGATTTGTTTGATGGTCTTGGCCTCAGCAGTTACAGACACTTGCAAAGTTCTTATGATTTGTCTTAAAGATTGACCTTCACTTCTTAAAGTAATTACAGACTCTTTTTAATTTGCTTACTGAGTGGATTTTGTCATTTTCTGCTCCCTTACATTCAGGAATGACAAACTTGTGCCTATGCTACCTATATTTATAGTAATCATGGACCCTCACCTGTTAACAATAATTGGTGACAAAAGGTTAATTAGGCAACATGCTAGTTAACTCGGAGAACATCTAACAAAGTCATTTTTATACTTAGGCCAGTGTTCTAACACCGTGTTATACACATTTCAGACTTTTAACTGGTGGGCTTCAGACTGAAATCCCCTTGCTTTGGGTGACCATTTCATTGAAATTGACAAGATTTACATTTAAATTTAAATTTTTGAATGCAATTCACTTATGGTTATCAGTTTATATAAGTACACATATCATATAATGAAATATTAAAAGTTTATACAGTTTAAAGCATAGATAATCATGAGAAACCTGGTTTCAAGATATAGATATAGGGCTGAAGATTAAAGATCTGGATATTGTCCTTATTTACTAATAGTTTCTGAAACCCTTTTTGCAGTTTAAAGCTGTACTACTTGGTGAATTTGGTTGACTGGAATGGTTAAAAAAATGTTCTTTTTGTAGTCAACGTTCATTGAATTATACATTTATTTATACTATTATTATACATTTATGAATACTATTTGTGAATATTCTATATCTCTGAATTAATGAAGTAAAATGAAAAATCATAAGGAATAAGACAAGCAATCACTATACTACAGAGTATAGTGATTGCTTGTCTTATTCCTTATGATTTTTATTATTTTTTCTTTTTTTTTTTCTCTTCGCTGGACTTACTGTCTTTCTAACAGTGACATTTTTTTGTGTGTTGGATTAGACAGTTCGTTACAGAAGTGGCGCCCAAACAGAGACTTGAAATTGCTAAGCACTTTTTTATCAGTACATATTGTTATAATGGCTACAGGTTTGAGCTTTGTTGATCCAGGTGGAGATAACATAAGAACATAAGAAAGTTTACAAACGAGAGGAGGCCATTCGGCCCATCTTGCTCGTTTGGTTGTTAGTAGCTTATTGATCCCAGAATCTCATCAAGCAGCTTCTTGAAGGATCCCAGGGTGTCAGCTTCAACAACATTACTGGGGAGTTGGTTCCAGACCCTCACGATTCTCTGTGTAAAAAAGTGCCTCGTATTTTCTGTTCTGAATGCCCCTTTGTCTAATCTCCATCTGTGACCCCTTTTTTCAGGTTGAAAAAGTCCCTTGGGTCGACATTGTCAATACCTTTTAGAATTTTGAATGCTTGAATTAGGTCGCCACGTAGTCTTCTTTGTTCAAGACTGAACAGATTCAATTCTTTTAGCCTGTCTGCATATGACATGCCTTTTAAACCCAGAATAATTCTGGTTGCTCTTCTTTGCACTCTTTCTAGAGCAGCAATATCCTTTTTTTATAGCGAGGTGACCAGAACTGATGACACAGCGGTCCTGTTAGTTTTACACTCGCATATCTACTGGGTTAGTCGACATCTGAGCGTGGGACCAGAAGTAAAAAGGCGTGGGACTTGTCAGAGCAGTTTAGAATCTTTGAAAGCAGGTTTCGACCAACTGTTGAAGAAAAAGAAACTAAACTTAAAAATAAAAACCCTCAACATGGTCTTCAAGCCAGTAATCTGTGACACCTGCATGATGTGGGAAATCCGAGAAAACCCAGCAGAGCTAAACCAAGTGTGCATAAAGTGCCACACGATCCAGGACTTGCATAAACTAGTAAGTATGCTAGAAATGGAGCTGGAAGAAATGAGACAGCAACAGGATCTTGAGGAACTGGCACACCCACAATTCATGGAAGTCTGCACCACCCCTAACAGACTGAAAGCCACCAGGGAGATAGAAGGTCAGAACAGCTGGGTTCAGGTAGGCAGAAGCAGGGAAAAAAAGAAACTTCGTCAAACACAACCACCAGAAATCAAAACAACCAACAAATTTGAGTCACTTCAAAATTTTGATGAGCAAAACCAACATCAAGAGAATGAAAGGAACAACATCCAGGACCCTATTAACAGTGGTGACCAGACAGCAAAAAGAAGGGAGGTCATGATTGTTGGGGACTGTGTCACAAAGACGGCCGCAGTGGGTGACGACAGACCAGAAACAGGAACTGACTCAGAACACAGGTTTTGGAATGGTGAAGGCACTGATGCGCAGTTTAATAATTAAACAGACAGAAAATAAAAGGTTTGTAACAAAAAAACAGCACACAGCACTTGAGGCCAAAATAAATAGACAAACAAAACGAATAGACACTGACAAAACAGGGTGGACAAACACTACACAAAACAATTGAGATTTATAATTATGCTTCTCTCTCTCTCTCTCTCTCTCTCCCATCTCCACTCACGCAACACACAACAACACAAAATACACACAGGGGAGGGCACTTTGCCACATATACCCCCCTTGTGCAAAGCACACATGGCCTCAATGGCCACCTCCCCCCTTAAAATCCCAAAAGTCTCGCTCAAAGTCCTGGGCCAAGAACAGGGACTTTAAGGGGTTGATGGGCGGCAATGTTGCCAGTAGCCAGGCTGCTACTGGCCATGCTGTCAGCAGACGTGCTGACAGTGGGGCGAATCTCTCCTCCCGCTGTACCACTGGCAGCGGAAATGCTGCCAATGGTGCGGCTGTCAGCAGACGTGCTGACAGCTCCCAGACTGACTCCTTCAGCCGGGGCAAGTCCAGCAGCGGAAAAGCTGCTGGGGTTGGTGGTCTCCAGACCTCCCCCAAGATCTCTGGCAACGACAAGAGCGTGGCAACCTACTACGCGGAGCAGTCTGGCACCGTTGGGGCCCGCTACGCCTGACGCCGACCGTGGGCGATGCGAAGCGGCTGGCAACGTTGAGGCGATGCGGAGCGGCTGGCAACCCCGGGCGTTGGGGAGAGCTCGGCTCCTTGGGGCGATGCAGAGAGGCAGGCAAACCCGGGCAATGAAAGTTGGGGCAGGTAACTTCTTGGCGATGCGATGGGAGCGCTAGGCAACCTTAGGTGATGCAGAGAGGCAGGCAACCCCGGGCGATGCGGAAGTGGCAGGCAACGCCGGGAGATACCAGGCAGGCATCCTTGGGCAAAGCGAGACAGGAATCCTTATTCGCTTCCCTCTGCTGCTTTGCTCCTGCCGGTGGAAACAGAGACGTGTTGTCTCCACGGTGAAGGTGGCGGAGGCAGAACAGTGGGACGGCGTGTAGTCTACCGTCTTCTTTCAGCGAGGCGGCAGAGGTGGGAGCGGCGTGTAGTCTACCCTTATTTCAGGGGACTGGTGCGGCTCTCCCTCTCTTGCAGGGGACTGGTG
This sequence comes from Polyodon spathula, assembly GCF_017654505.1. Classification (NCBI taxonomy): domain Eukaryota; kingdom Metazoa; phylum Chordata; class Actinopteri; order Acipenseriformes; family Polyodontidae; genus Polyodon; species Polyodon spathula. The sequence continues at coordinate 16,011,138 of NC_054553.1, forward strand.
CGGCTCTCCCTCTCTTGCAGGGGACTGGTGCGGCTCTCCCTCTCGGGGCGAAACCAGCAGGCATTCTTCCTCTGCTGGTGGAGGTGGAAACAGCAGGCATTTTTCCTCTGCTGGTGGAGGTGGAAACAGCAGGCATTCTTCCTCTGCTGGTGGAGGTGGAAACAGCAGGCATTCTCCCTCTGCTGGTGGAGATGTGGGCTGTGGATACTCTGCCTTCCCCTTTGTGGGCTGTAGACACCTGTGCTCCCCGCTTCTGGGTGTTGGGTGCTCTGGCTCCTCCCACTCAGGCGTAGGACGTTCGGGCTCCTCATCCTCTAGCTCCTGCTCTGGGCAGTCCTCGTCCTCATGCCCATAGGCAATGCACAGGGTGCATCACCTTGGCTCCTTCTGCTTCCTCCTTACCTTTCCCCCTCTCTGCCTCCTTCTCCTCACCTTCCTCTCCTGGGCCAGTTCCTCCTCTCCCTCTTGGTAGGGGCAGCACACCACCGGGTGCCCAAACTCCCCACAGGCAAGGCACCAGCCTTGGTCCTCCAGACCACCGAGGAGGTCCTCCAGATCCTGGCAGCCATCTCTCCAGCCTTCCATTTCTTTATATATATACAGCTCTGGAAAAAATTAAGAGACCACTGCAAAATTATCAGTTTCTCTGGTTTTACTATTTATAGGTATGTGTTTGGGTAAAATGAACATTTTTGTTTTATTCTATAAACTACTGACAACATTTCTCCCAAATTCCAAATAAAAATATTGTCATTTAGAGCATTTATTTGCAGAAAATGACAACTGGTCAAAATAACAAAAAAGATGCAGTGTTGTCAGACCTCGAATAATGCAAAGAAAATAAGTTCAGATTCATTTTTAAACAACACAATACTAATGTTTTAACTTAGGAAGAGTTCAGAAATCAATATTTGGTGGAATAACCCTGATTTTCAAGCACATGCTCTCCACCAGTCTTTCACATTGATGTTGGGTGACTTTATGCCACTCCTGGCGCAAAAATTCAAGCAGCTTGGCTTTGTTTGATGGCTTGTGACCATCCATCTTCCTCTTGATCACATTCCAGAGGTTTTCAATGGGGTTCAGGTCTGGAGATTGAGCTGGCCATGACAGGGCCTTGATCTGGTGGTCCTCCATCCACACCTTGATTGACCTGGCTGTGTGGCATGGAGCATTGTCCTGCTGGAAAAAAAACAATCCTCAGAGTTGGGGAACATTGTCAGAGCAGAAGGAAGCAAGTTTTCTTCCAGGACAACCTTGTACTTGGCTTGATTCATGCACCCTTCACAAAGACAAATCTGCCCAATTCCAGCCTTGCTGAAGCACCCCCAGATGAGTCCAATTTTCAGCTTTGCCCAACACCTGGTCGTCTAATGGTTAGATGGAGACCTGGAGAGGCCTACAAGCCACAGTGTCTCGCACCCACTGTGAAATGTGGTGGAGGATCGGTGATGATCTGGGGGTGCTTCAGCAAGGCTGGAATCGGGCAGCTTTGGCATGAATCAAGCCAAGTACAAGGTTGTCCTGGAAGAAAACTTGCTTCCTTCTGCTCTGACAATGTTCCCCAACTCTGAGGATTGGTTTTTCCAGCAGGACAATGCTCCATGCCACACAGCCAGGTCAATCAAGGTGTGGATGGAGGACCACCAGATCAAGACCCTGTCATGGCCAGCCCAATCTCCAGACCTGAACCCCATTGAAAACCTCTGGAATGTGATCAAGAGGAAGATGGATGGTCACAAGCCATCAAACAAAGCCGAGCTGCTTGAATTTTTGCGCCAGGAGTGGCATAAAGTCACCCAACATCAATGTGAAAGACTGGTGGAGAGCATGCCAAGATGCATGAAAGCTGTGCTTGAAAATCAGGGTTATTCCACCAAATATTGATTTCTGAACTCTTCCTAAGTTAAAACATTAGTATTGTGTTGTTTAAAAATGAATATGAACTTATTTTCTTTGCATTATTCAAGGTCTGACAACACTGCATCTTTTTTGTTATTTTGACCAGTTGTCATTTTCTGCAAATAAATGCTCTAAATGACAATATTTTTATTTGGAATTTGGGAGAAATGTTGTCAGTAGTTTATAGAATAAAACAAAAATGTTATGTGTTTATAGATATATAATATATATATATATATATATATATATATATATATATATATATATATATATATATATATATATATATACATACATCCTAAAAACATTTTTTTTTTTTCCAATATAAAACTACGGTCCCCTGCTGCTCTGGTCTGTGTCTAGGAGGATCACTGGTAAATCCGGTTCTGACAAGACCTGTCACAGTCATATGACATGGTTTATTTAGATTTCCAGAAAGCTTTTGACAAAGTCCCGCACAAAAGATTAATTCTCAAACTGAACGCAGTTGGGATTCAAGGAAACGCATGTACATGGATTAGGGAGTGGTTAACATGTAGAAAACAAAAAGTACTGATTAGAGGAAAAACCTCAGAATGGAGTGTGGTAACCAGCGGTGTACCACAGGGATCAGTATTAGGTCCTCTGCTATTCCTAATCTACATTAATGATTTAGATTCTGGTATAGTAAGCAAACTTGTTAAATTTGCAGACGACACAAAAGTAGGAGGAGTGGCAAACACTGTTGCAGCAGCAAAGGTCATTCAAAATGATCTAGACAAGATTCAGAACTGGGCAGATACATGGCAAATGACATTTAATAGAGAAAAGTGTAAGGTACTGCACGCAGGAAATAAAAATGTACATTATAAATATCATATGGGAGATACTGAAATTGGAGAAGGAATCTATGAAAAAGACCTAGGAGTTTTTGTTGACTCAGAAATGTCTTCATCTGGACAATGTGGGGAAGCTATAAAAAAAGGCCAACAAAATGCTCGGATACATTGTAAAAAGTGTTGAATTTAAATCAAGGGAAGTAATGTTAAAACTGTACGATTACAGTTGGTCTCAATGATGAGTCTGGAACACCAGAGAGAATGGAGTACCATCGAATATCATTGTAGAACTGTGCTGAGCACAGGATTGATGGCTTCGTACACAAGTGTTTTTCTTTTTCAAAGGAGCATTTACGTGTGTGTGTTTGTGGGAGATTTGCTTGTGTGTGTGTATGTATTTGGGGAGATTGGCTTGTGTGTTTGGGGGGATTTGTGTGTGTGTGTGTGTGTGTGTGTGTGTGTGTGTGTGTGTGTGTGTGTGTGTTTGGAGGGGATTTGAATGTGTGTGTGTGTGTGTTTGGGAGGTATGCATGAGTTATTTAAAGAATAAAATAATACAATAAAAACAGAATTTGAATAAAAGCTTTGTCAGTGGGGTCCAACATTACATTTTCATTTAATTGCAGTTAAAATCAATTGAATAAAGCCCATCACTGATATTTCCCTTTAATAAAGGACAGAAGCATGGATAAATCAGGTTATATGTTTTATTGCTAGGCTGTGTAAGAATAGGTCAAATATAAACTTAACCAGCCAGCTGCCTAGACAAAGCTAAATACAGAGCAATACATCATCTAACCGTCATCCCTGTGTTTGTATATGGCAGTGCATAAATAGTGTATGAACCCTGGCTATGACTGAATCATCCTCATGGACAGGACTAAGACTCATTCATATTCCAATTGAGTATTTATGCTTTACCATGCATGCTTTGCTGTGCTATCCTCATGATATCCTACATAAGACCTTAACAAGGTATCCTGTCTGTAATACAATTTTAATAGTTCTTTCCAGTATTAGAAACAAACTAAACAAGAGTTGGTTATTTGAAAGCTGTGTTTCTTTTATAATATTGTCTATTTGCATCCATTGGATGGAGCTTGTATTAAACGTTAAGGTTTCAAGTCTGCATTGTGAATGTATGACTACATTCCTCATTGTGTTTCAAAGTAAGACATTTATACAAATTTCAAAATGTTCTCTCTAACAAAGGAACTGTGCTGTATAGATCCTGTCTGCCCTGCTCCTCTCCTCTGTGCTGTATATATTCTGTCTGCCCTGCTCCTCTCCTCTGTGCTGTACAGAACCTGTCTGCCCTGCTCCTGTCTCCTCCCTACTGTTTATCAAGGGATTGTTTATCAACACAGAGAATTGCTCCATTTGCTTGGTATTTTTTTTGGTAACCATTCATCAGAAATTGTCTGTCTGTCTTATTTCAGCAAAGCTTACAGTAAACTGCTGCAAAATATCATCAGTCTTCTGTTGGTCCGTTCAATCGTGAAATGGCATGACTCTTTGAACTGTGTGTGCTAAGCACTGTAGCTCACCGGTTTTCTAATTATATATATATATAAAAAATTAAGAGACCACTGCAAATTTTTCTTAAATGAGCATCTCTAAATGTATGGCAGCCATTCCATTCCAGTGTCTGTTGAATTAAGAAACATAAGAACATAAGAAAGTTTACAAACGAGAGGAGGCCATTCGGCCCATCTTGCTCGTTTGGTTGTTAGTAGCTTATTGATCCCAAAATCTCATCAAGCAGCTTCTTGAAGGATCCCAGGGTGTCAGCTTCAATAACATTACTGGGGAGTTGATTCCAGACCCTCACAATTCTCTGTGTAAAAAAGTGTCTCCTATTTTCTGTTCTGAATGCCCCTTTTTCTAAACTCCATTTGTGACCCCTGGTCCTTGTTTCTTTTTTCAGGCTGAAAAAGTCCCTTGGGTCGACACTGTCATTACCTTTTAGAATTTTGAATGCTTGAATTAGGTCGCCACGTAGTCTTCTTTGTTCAAGACTGAACAGATTCAATTATTTTAGCCTGTCTGCATATGACATGCCTTTTAAGCCCGGAATAATTCTGGTCTCTCTTCTTTGCACTCTTTCTAGAGCAGCAATATCTTTTTTATAGCGAGGTGACCAGAACTGAACACAATATTCAAGATGAGGTCTTACTAGTGCATTGTACAGTTTTAACATTACTTCCCTTGATTTAAATTCAACACTTTTCACAATGTATCCGAGCATCTTGTTAGCCTTTTTTATAGCTTCCCCACGTTGTCTAGATGAAGACATTTCTGAGTCAACAAAAACTCCTAGGTCTTTTTCATAGATTCCTTCTCCAATTTCAATATCTCCCATATGATATTTATAATGTACATTTTTATTTCCTGCGTGCAGTACCTTACACTTTTCTCTATTAAATGTCATTTGCCATGTGTCTGCCCAGTTCTGAATCTTGTCTAGATCATTTTGAATGACCTTTGCTGCTGCAACAGTGTTTGCCACTCCTCCTACTTTTGTGTCGTCTGCAAATTTAACAAGTTTGCTTACTATACCAGAATCTAAATCATTAATGTAGATTAGGAATAGCAGAGGACCTAATACTGATCCCTGTGGTACACCGCTGGTTACCACACTCCATTCTGAGGTTTTTCCTCTAATCAGTACTTTCTGTTTTCTACATGTTAAGCACTCCCTAATCCATGTACATGTGTTTCCTTGAATCCCAACTGCGTTCAGTTTGAGAATTAATCTTTTGTGCGGGACTTTGTCAAAAGCTTTCTGGAAATCTAAATAAACCATGTCATATGCTTTGCAATTATCCATTATGGATGTTGCATCCTCAAAAAAATCAAGCAAGTTAGTTAGGCACGATCTCCCTTTCCTAAAACCATGTTGACTGTCTCCCAGTACCCTGTTACCATATAGGTAATTTTCCATTTTGGATCTTATTATAGTTTCCATAAGTTTGCATATAATAGAAGTCAGGCTTACTGGTCTGTAGTTACCTGGTTCAGTTTTGTTTCCCTTTTTGTGGATCGGTATTACGTTTGCAATTTTCCAGTCTGTCGGTACCACCCCTGTGTCAAGAGACTGCTGCATGATCTTGGTTAGCGGTTTGTAAATTACTTCTTTCATTTCTTTCAGTACTACTGGGAGGATCTCATCCGGCCCAGGGGATTTGTTTATTTTAAGAGCTCCTAGTCCCTTTAACACTTCTGCCTCAGTTATGCTAAAGTTATTTAAAACTGGACAGGAACTGGATGACATGTGGGGCATGTTGTCAGTATCTTCCTTTGTAAAAACTTGTGAAAAGTAATCATTTAACATATTTGCTATTTGTTCTGCTCATCACAATTCTGAAGTGACTCAAATCTGTTGGTTGTTTTGATTTCTGGTGGTGTTTGACGAAGTTTCTTTTTTTCCCTGCTTCTGCCTACCTGAACCCAGCTGTTCTGACCTTCTATCTCCCTGGTGGCTTTCAGTCTGTTAGGGGTGATGCAGACTTCCATGAATTGTGGGTGTGCCAGTTCCTCAAGATCCTGTTGCTGTCTCACTTCTTCCAGCTCCATTTCTAGCATGCTTAGTCAATGAGAGCCTACCACTGTAAAACAATTCAACAGGTCAGTTTTAAATTTTAATGATATATTTTTTTAATAGAAAATTACAAAATTGTATAATAAAATATATACATTTGACATTATTTAAATGTACATGACATAATGATTTTTCTTAAGTCCCAGTGAAAAAGTTAAATTATCAAACTGTCCCTGAGGCAAAGTCTTTCTCTCAAGTGGAAGACAGTGAAGATGCTGCGTGAGGACAGAAACGCTGGTCTAATTTAAGACCTCCCAGAAAATCATTTTGTGAAATGGACTTAAGACTCGGTCATAACAAAGTCAGCAAAAATGACTTGAGCCCTTTTTTTGATCTTAGACTTAAGTCAGCTTTGTGAATACAGCCCCTGAATCTTAATTCAAACCAGTTTCATTTGTAAAAATGTGTACATTTAGTTATCATCTTTACCCAAGGAGTTCCGTTTTAATTCTTTTTTTTTTTAAGATTTAAAAGTGTCAAACAAGAGAATTTCTAAAATCATTGAAGTGAGATTCTCTTCTGTTCTTTAATTTAAACCATTCAATTGTTTGGTGCCTATTACATCGGTGCTCATTCTTCAGCTTCCCAGGGGAGTAGCCAGCTCCTGTCTGACTGACATGTCAGACTCTCAGTGAACGAGCACATCATAAAATTAGTTAAACTCAGAGGGATATAAGTAATAGGTAATGAAGGCTTCAGGGAGCGTTTATTGAGATAACTAAAACTTAGTCAGTGAGGCAAAACCATTGTCTTTTAAAATTCAATTTAAAATTGGAGAGCCAAGCCTTTTACATAGTAATATAAGAACACTGGGACAAGTAAGGAGAAAAGGAGGCCATGCAGCTCAACTGCATTCATCCAGTCACAAGTAGCTGATTAACGTCAACACGTTGGTAAGTTGGGTCTTAAAGAATCCAAGTGATTCAACAACAAGACTAGGTAACCCATTCCTTACCCACACTCTATATGTGAAGAAGTATTAACTTTGTCAACTCTTTATAAGATTTTAAAGACTTAAATCATGCTCCCCTAATTCTTCTTTGTTCTAGGCTAAATAGATTCAGTTCTTTCAGCCTATTCTCGTAGCTCACTCCTTTAAGGACTGTGATTGGTTTGGTTGCTCTTTGCTGGACTCTCTCCACGGCCACAGTGTCCCTTTGGTATTGTGTTGACCAGAACTGGCCACAGTACTCTCACCACTGCATTATACAACCTCATTATAACCTTCTACACTTTTGACTATATTCCCATGCCTTCTGTTTGCCTTTTTTATTGCCTCCCCAATATAATGGCTGTCATTACAGTATTACACTGATTTTAACAGCCTGAAACCTCTTTAACAGAGCGCTGGAATTCCAGCCCTTGTGGGGCTCTGTGGATTGCCACCCAATTTCACTGTATTCAGTGCATTGAATGGGCGTAATCAAGAGTTAGCAGACCATTTGAATGGTGCGTTTGGTCCCCCATGAGACTAATTACTGTTTTGCGAGCGGAGAGAGCAGTGCAAGCACAGCTGTAGTTAGGTTTCTTTTTATTTAAATTTTCATGCCAGGTAGCTGCAGAAACACTTGAGCACAGCAAAACTGTATTGCGGATTGAACTGAGTCAAGGGGCCTTATGGGCAATAAATTTAAACAGAGTATGCGCAATGTATAAGGTGCACCCAGACTGACTGTGATCACCATTCAATACTTTACACAACCAAACGTCATTCAAATAGTCTACATACATCTTACATCTTGATTACGTCTATATAAATGAACAGTCTTCCCAGTGATAGCGAGTGGGAGAAGTACAGGCGTGGAAAAGTACAGAGCAGTTTAGAAGCAGTAAAGAGAAATTGAAACTTTAATTGCTTTAATCAGAAAACACAGGACATTGGGGAAGCACAGCAGCTCAAAGTCAAACAGCCGCATATGTTTTCTGATAACAAACAAGCTGAAACTCGGAGCAGATGATTCAAATTCAGCGCCGTTTAGAGACACGGGCGAGGAGAGGATCAAACAGAACAGCAGAACAACGCAGTTAAACAAGGCAGTCTTCCCAGTGACAGCGAGTGGAAGCAACAGCGAGTGGGAGTAGTACAGGCGTGGAAAAGTACAGAGCAGTTTCGAAGCAGTTTGAAAGCAGGTTGATGGCTGCAGAAGAAACTAAACTTCAAAAAAAAAAAAAAAACGCGATCCAGGACTTGCATAAACTAATAAGTATGCTAGAAATGGAGCTGGAAGAAGTGCGACAGCAACAGGATCTTGAGGAACTGGCACACCCACAATTCATGGAAGTCTGCATCACCCCTAACAGACTGAAAGCCACCAGGGAGATACAAGGTCAGAACAGTTGGGTTCAAGTAGGCAGAAGCAGGGAAAAAAAGAAACTTCATCAAACGCAACCACCAGAAATCAAAACAACCAACAAATTTGAGTCACTTCAGAATTTTGATGAGCAGAACCAACATCAAGAGAATGAAAGGAACAACATCCAGGACCCTATTGACAGTGATGACCAGACAGCAAAAAGAAGGGAGGTCATGATTGTTGGGGACTCAATAAAGAGAAACACAGCAAGTTCAATTCGCAGTTTGGACCCCCTTACTACAACTGTGTGCTGCCTTCCGGGAGCCTCGGTCAAGCACATCACTGAGAACGTGGACAGGCTCCTAGAACGAACAAGAGACGACCCGGTAGTAGTCGTCCACATCGGTACAAAAAACATTGGAAGAGACAGACCAAAATCCCTGCAAAACAAATTCAGAGAGCTAGGAAGGTAATTAAAAGAGAAAAACAAAACTGTGGTATTTTCTGGTATACTACCCACATCTTGCAAAGGACCATATGGACAGCTGGAAATAATTAATCAAAAAGCAAGGCTTCACCTATCTTGGTCATTGGACCACATTCTACAACAAGGACTATATGTATAGACAGGACAGACTGCACTTAAATAACAAGGGAACCAGTCCTCTTGGAGAAAAGATCCTCGAGCAGGTTCAGAAGCATTTAAACTAGAAAGAAAGGGAGGAGAAATCAACAAAAAAACAGAAGGGAGACCTCATCAAAACAAGGACAAAACTCAGGTAAGACAACCATTAAATGTATTTATCTAAATGCTAGAAGTATCAGAAACAAAATTCTAGAACTTGAAGCTACTGCACTAACAAGTAACTATGATGTGATAGGTGTTACAGAAACTTGGTTGTCTGAGAGTGATGGGGACTAATATAATATTTGTGGGTATACACTGTATAGGAAAGACAGGCAGGACAGAAGAGGAGGAGGGGTAGCGCTATATATAAGAAACAGTCTTGAAGCCCAGGTGTTAAACCTGGACAAAGAAAATAAAGCCGAATCAATATGGGTCAGAATAACGGACAAAAATTCAAAGGGCATAATAATAGCAGCATGCTATAGACCGCCAGATTCAGACGGTGAGCAAAATAATCTGTTATACAATGACATTAGAAATGCATGTAGCAAAGGAGAAGCCATACTAATGGGGGATTTTAACTTCCCCCATATAAAACGGGAAAACCCGGTGGGAAGCACAACGGATGAAATTGAAATGGTGGAAATGACAAATGACTGCTTCCTAACACAATTTGTCAAGGCACCGACTAGAGGGGAGGCATGCCTTGATTTAGTCTTTTCAAATAACGAAGATAGAATAACTAAAACAGAGGTCAGAGAACCACTAGCAAACTCAGACCACAACATGGTCTCATTTGAAGTGTTTTTTAAAACCCCAAAAGTAATGACTAAAGCTAAGGTTTACAATTTTAGAAAAGCAAACTATGAAGGTATGAAACAGACACTAACAGAAGTAGATTGGAGTAAAATAGAGAAAACACCCACAGAAGAAGAATGGTTGTTCTTCAAAAATGTAGTACTAGAGGCGCAAAACAATTACATCCCTAAAGTAGACAAATCTAAATGTAAAACTAAATTGCCAAAATGGTTTAATAGATCAATTAAAAAAAATATTGAGCGAAAAAAGACACTTTATAGAGCATTAAAAAAGGACCAAAAAGAAAGTACGCAGAAACAGTACAAGGAACTGCAAACGCAAGTCAAAAAGGAAGTTAGAAAGGCCAAGAGAGAAATAGAAATGAACATTGCTAAGGGAGATAAAACCAATTACCAATTAAAACCTTACCCGAGTTGTTGTTCTTGTTTTGATGCGGTCTCCCTTCTGTTTTTTTGTTGATTTCTCCCCCCTTCCTTTCTAGTTTAAATGCTTCTGAACCTGCTCGAGGATCTTTTCTCCAAGTAGACTGGTTCCCTTGTTATTTAAGTGCAGTCTGTCCCGTGTATACAGATAGTCCTCGTTGCAGAATGTTGTCCAATGATCAAGATAGGTGAAGCCTTCCCGTGTGCATCACATCTTCAGCCATGCGTTTTGATTAATTATTTCCAGCTGTCCATATGGTCCTTTGCAAGGTGCCAGGCAGTATACCAGAAAATACCACAGTTTTGTTTTTCTCTTTTAATTTCCTTCCTAGCTCTCTGAATTTGTTTTGCAGGGATTTTGGTCTGTCTCTTCCAATGATGTTGCATTCTCAAAAAAAATCAAGCAGGTTAGTTGGATTAACTTAAACCATGCTGGTTGTCTTCCAGGATACTGTTACCATATATTTGTAATTTTCCATTTTGTTTATTAGAAGTCTGGGGCAATGACCTCTGTAGTAGTTTTGTTTCCCTTTTTGGTGATCGGTATTACGTTTGCAATTTTCATTTCGGTACCACCCCTGTGTCAAGAGACTGCTGTACCGATGTGGACGACTACTACCCATTGTGGCAATTTTAGTTTTACATTGGGTCGTCTCCTGTTCGTTCTAGGAGAACAACGCAGTTAAACCGCGAGAGTCCATTCTGAGGTTTCTCCTCTATCAGTACTTTCTGTTTTCTACATGTTAACCACTCCCTAATCCATGCACATGTGTTTCCTTGAATCCCTACTGCATTTGCAAAGACAAAAACATTGCCCTCATGCCCAGGAAGCTGGATTTCCGCCAACCAAGGCAGCGGTCAGTTAGGCATTAAGGTAGAGGGTGCTAAGAATCACAGGTTACAATTTTAGGCTACCACAGAACAGATTTTTGGCCATGTACAACTGCAGATCTCTTTCAGGTAAGCAAGACTTCAATAGTTGGAAGAAGAATCAAGTGGGACATCGTAGGTCTAATCAAAGTACGGGCGAAAAGACATAGGACTACTAGAACTCAAGTGGACATCTTCTCTTCTACCAAGGCACTACAGATGGACGAACAGGAGGCGTTGGAGTTCATTCAGTGATGTGCTTTACGTGGCTCCGAGGAGACTTCCGCTTGTGTGACAACTCATTCCCCCAGGTTGACGCTTGCTTGAACGACACAAAATCTCAATATGTCCACAAGAGAATCAAGAATAACATAGTAGAGATTGACAGTACGTCAGGGAGGTCTGTAAGATTTATAGTGAAAGTTTCAAGAAAGTATGAACTTCAGGTCATCCAAGTATATGCACCAAGAACAAGCTATTCGGATGAAGAAGTCAAAGATTTTTTATGAATAAGTAAAAGAACTACACAAAAATGGGAAGAACAATTTGTAGATTTTATTTTTCACTTTGACATTATGGACTTTTTTGTGTTGATCAGTGGCAAAAACTCCTAATTAAATCCATTTTGATTCCACTTTGTAGCACAATAAAATGTGGAAAAGTCCAAGGGGTGTGAATACTTTTGAGAGCCACTGTATGAATGTGTAAAACGGCAGATGCATCCCACAATGTAAAAGAGCCGGTCTTGCGTGCATTCATGGTTATGGAGCTTTTGACCTCATCTCTTCTCACCCACAGGAGACAGAATCCGTACCAGGATCATACAAACACACGTTTGACATGTGCTATTGTAACTATGAACAAACACGTGTTACACAAAAGTAAACAAAAAGCGTGCATATTTAAATTCTAATTCAAATGGGTAAACATGCATAACTAGTTCCAACGGAATGTCAGGAATAATTACCAGCAATCTAATACCATCAGCATTCTGTGGATTTGCAGAGTCCTAGAAATCCTGTGCCGACAACTGCAGACAGCCCTCAAAGGGCTCTTTCCTTTCCTCCATCTGGATCGAGGCAACTTTATCTGGAAGGCGCATTAACATTGATACTGCTAACATGAATATTGGCCTTCACGTGTGCTGACAAGCACAGAACACATGTCCCCCTGAGGCTGTCTCAGCTACAGGCATTTCTACACACTGTCAAGGCTGAAGACAAAGCATTTTCCAATAATAACTGTTCTTATTACATTAGACATTAACAATAGACTTGTGCATGCAGACAAAATAGCTGAAGTGTCGAATACAGTATGTGCGGAGTGAGCAACATGTTTCAAATAAACTATGCATACTGTAATGAAGTATTGATATCAGAGCCATTCAAATAAACTGTGCATACTGTAATTAAGTATTGATATCAAATCCATTCAATAATATGTGCATACTGTATTAAAGTATTGATATTAGAGCCATTCAAATAATCCTCATTTCAATTTGCTGTGGATTTTTGCAGGATACAAATGAAAAGCTTTAGATTTTGTATGCAGTCCTTCTTCTCTTGTGTCCAGCTGTTTCACAGCTTTGATGCAGCAATGAGGAACTAAATCTATAGTAGCCTTGTGAGGTTCTAGCCTGGCTGGGTGTTATGATGATCTGCAGAATTTATTATGTCGTGCTAATTTGTATTGACAGGAAATGTGTCACAAGTAGTGTTGGAAAGGAAGAAATGTACCATTACAGGAAGGCAAAACAATATTTGGATTTCATGTTTAAGGCTTAGGTTCGGGTGGACAGGGGTTCTTAAGCTGAACAAATCTACTGCCATGTAAGGTAGTTTTGTTAGGATCAAAAGGTTGAAATCAGGGAAACAGCGTGAGATATTTCAAGTTATCTCATTTCCAGTTTCACTAATCAACACTATTTTAAAACTCTTTAAAAGACTCACCTTGAGGCCATTAATCTGTACCTTAAAATGCAACTGGCAATAAGTGTAGACCTTTAACAAAAACAGGTCAAAGTAGTGCAACACATGTGAAGAGAAGATCAGGTGTAATTCTGAGAAACCTTCCCTGATCCAATATGTTAATGGTTAGCTATCAACCAAAGGTACAGTACTGTGAAAAAGTATTTGCCCCGTCTGATTTTCTGCATTTTTGCATATTTTTGACACTGAATGCTACCAGCTCTTCAACCAAAATCTAATATTAGATAAAAGGGACCCTGAGTGAACAAATAACACAAAATTTTAGGCAGGTGTGAAAAAATGCTGTAAAGTAAGAATGCTTTCAAAAATAGACATGTTAATAGAATTTATTTTTTATCAATTAACAAAATGCAAAGTGAGTGAACAGAAGAAAAATCTACATCAAATCCATATTTGGTGTGACCACCCTTTGCCTTCAAAACAGCATCAATTCTTCTAGGTACACTTGCACACTTGTTTTTGAAGGAACTCGGCAGCCTCAGTTGCCTCTCTCTCTTCATGTAATCCCAGACAGACTCGATGATGTTGAGATCAGGGCTCTGTGGGGGCCATACCATCACTTCCAGTACTCCTTGTTTTTCTTTACGCTGAAGATAGTTCTTAATGACTTTCGCTGTATGTTTGGGGTCGTTGTCATGCTGCAGAATAAATTTGGGGCCAATCAGATGCCTCCCTAATGGTATTGCATGATGAATAAGTATCTGCCTGTACTTCTCAGCATTGAGGAGACCATTAATTCTGACCAAATCCCCAACTCCATTTGCAGAAATGCAGCCCCAAACTTGCAAGGAACCTCCACCATGCTTCACTGTTGCCTGCAGACACTTATTCGTGTACCGCTTGGCCTTGTTTCCACATCGGAGGTATGGCTTTTTGGCCGCAAGTCTTCCATGAAGGCCACTTCTGACCAGACTTCTCGGGACAGTAGATGGGTGTACCAGGGTCCCACTGTTTTCTGTCAATTCTGAGCTGATGGCATTGCTGGACATCTTCAGATTGCGAAGGGAAGCAAGCATGGTGTGTCTTTCATCTGCTGCAGTAAGTTTCCTTGGTCGACCACTGCGTCTATGGTCCTCAACGTTGCTTGTTTCTTTATGCTTCTTCAAAAGAGCTTGGACAGCACATCTGGAAACCCCTGTCTGCCTTGAAATTTCTGCCTGGGAGAGATCTTGCTGATGCAGTATAACTACCTTGTGTCTTTTTGCTGTGCTCAGTCTTGCCATGGTGTATGATTTTTGACAGTAAACTGTCTTCAGCAACCTCACCTTGTTAGCTGAGTTTGGCTGTTCCTCACACAGTTTTATTCCTCCTACACAGCTGTTTCTGTTTCAGTTAATGACTGTGTTTCGACCTACATATTGAATTGATGATCATTAGCATCTGTTTGGTATAATTGTTTAATCATACACCTGACTATATGCCTACAAAATCCCTGATTTTGTGCAAGTGTACCTAGAAGAATTGATGCTGTTTTGAAGGCAAAGGTGGTCACACCAAATATGGATTTGATGTAGATTTTTCTTCTGTTCACTCACTTTGCATTTAGTTAAGTGATAAATATAATCTATTAACATGTTTATTTTTGAAAGCATTCTTACTTTACAGCATTTTTTCACATCTGCCTAGAACTTTTGCACAGTACTGTATATTGCACAGGGCTGGCCAAAATCAGGCCTGATTGTTAACCAAAGTATTTAAACAACTGACCCTAACTATTCCTTTAATTGGGTTGAGTTAACTAGCAGAGCAATAACTTTTTCACACCTGAAGATTGCATGTTTGATTACCTTACACACCAAAGAAATGAAAAAAGCACCAAACGTTGGTGTCATTTTTTTTCTCTCAGACTCCCTCTATACACTACTACAACCCACAAAAAGATCTGACCAAATTCAATGTGAAAAATGTGCAAAAATGCAGAAAATCAGACAGGGGGCAAATACTTTTTTCACGGCACTGTAAAGTCAGCTAGAGTGTGAATCAATTTAGAAGATCACGGCTTGAAAAATGCTTGTATGATGCTTGACGCTAAATTACTACAGCTTTTCAGTTTCCTTTCAGTGAAAATCTATTGGGCCTCGGGATCGAAGCATTTTAATTGACATTGTGCTTGGTTCCGTACTACAGGGATTTCCAGGTTAGGGGTGGTTGATAAGCTTCAGTGTACTGTAGAACGCTAGGTTATTATCTAAAATTTAACCACATGACTCAGCCATGCCCGCACTGCGCGCACAGATCTTAGCGTCATTTTTCCTTCAGGTCTGCTGCAATCTTGGATGCAGCGACCTTGAAGGTTAATGGTTATATTTCTATTTCAGGGAACCAGGGTTATGATAATAACCTAACATTCCCTTTGAAGCATGAAATGTAACCATTACAGAATGGGTCAGTATACCCAAGCCAGCGCAAAGGCAAGATTTCTGCATGACCGGAGTGCTACAAGGCTAAGTCGAGGCCATTCAGAACCCCAGTAACAAGTAGCTATGCCTAAACTCACCTCTATGCCTGTGTTATAAGGGCTGGCTGAGAAGCCACCTGTAACACTCTAGTTCCAAAACCAGGGTTTTGAGGATCCATGACATTAAGTCTATAGAACCTAGTAAAGGGATGGGGAGTAGCCCACACCGCTGCATTGCAAATGTATTTGCCAGATGCACCCTGGAATAAAGTCCACAAAGTTGCCATGCCCCTGGTGAAATGGGCAGTGAACTTTTCTGGAGGGATCAAGTTGGCTTGCTCAGAGGCAGTCCTGACTGTGTCTGCTATCCATTTGGATAGCCTCTGCTTAGACATATCTTGACCATGGGACTTTGCCAACAAAACTTTTCATCCTGTCAACATAATATGCTAAGGCCTGCCCTGGACAAAGCATATGGAGCTGCTGCTCTCTGTCGGACTGGAAAGGAGGTGGATGGAAAGTCTCCAATTCCACAGACTGGTTGACGTGGAACGCTGAGATAGTTTGGTAAAAAGGCAGGATTGGTATGGAGCATAGCCTTTGTCCAGGCTTCTGCAAAAATTAAGCAGGCTTTCACAATTGAGGATGTCTCCATCTCACTCGCCCGTTAGCGGAAGTGATTGCAGGCAAGAAAGCCGGTGACAGTTCCGTGTGAGCGTCTGCCTGTACTGCAGACTGAACACAATGAACCAGTCATCCAGGTAAATGAGTACTCTGATGCCTCCGAGTCTCAATGAGGCCAAAATAGCCCCCATGCACCTCAAAAAAAAAAAGGGGGGGGGGGGAGCTAGTGAGGCCAAACGGCAAGATCCTGAATTCATACGTTGTTCCCTGAAAAGCGAACTGTAGGTTCTTAAGTGCGCCAATTTTTATAGGGATATGGAAACAGGCATCTTTGAAGTCCACCATGGTGAGCCAATCGCCTGGTCTCAATGGCTGCAACAGTTGTTGCATCGTCAATGTTTTTTTTTTAACCTCGGAAGAGGTTAGTTGCCTGAGGTCGAGGATTGGTCTGAGGCTACCACCCCGCTTGGGCATGGAGTAGAATTCGTCCTCCAACTGGAGGGGCTGTACCATATGAGTAGCCCATTCTTGCAGCAGAGCTGCTACCTCCTGAGACACCATAGCAGCATCCTGTGGGTGGGTGACTAATGCTGCTGTCACGCCCCAAAAGGGACCCTGCTTGAACTGCAGTGTGTAGCCAGTCTGAATGGTAGTAAGCACCAAGATGTCTGTGGTGCACTGATGCCAATACTCCAGATTGCTCCCTGAGATGGAGCCCTGGACCTGTGGCAGCTAACCCCTAGGGCCACTGCTCACCTTGTGGCTTGGTCTGAGGCTCTTACCTCTGGGCTGGGAGGCGGTCTTGCCACAGGCACAGCTGGCCGTGGTCGTCCCTGAGACTGCTGGCACAGGGATAAAAACCCAGGCATATGCAATAGCAAGCAATGTACAGTTACTGCCTCAGCTACTAAAGACAGCAACAAAGCTGCCAACAAGGCCTGCTTGGTACCAGACTGGAATGTAAACACTGGTAGGTAGCGGGACAGAACCAAACGGAATGGAGTAGACTTTGTCCCCATCAGGCACACGTGCCTGTGGGAAACTGCTGCCCAGAGCTTCTCTATTCCTGAGTGCGTGGCTCTCCCTTGGCATAGAGCCAAGGGATAAGGACGCAGTCACCTCTCTATGAGAGGGTGATGGAAAAGAATGCTGTACAGGTGAGGTATGCATAGCGCTCTGTAGAGCTGCAGGAGAAACATTTCTCCAAACATGCTTCGAGAATGAACACAAAACTTGCAGAAGCGGTTTATCAGTGCCTCCTTTGCATGCTGCTGCCTCAGGCAGGAAGAGCATCTGCTTGTTCACAGGCAGGCTGGCCTTGCATATGTCACAGAGATAAAACCCAGTCATTATGCAAATAGCAAGCAATGTACCGTAAGGATGAACAGTTGCTGCCTCAGCTTGCTAAAAATAGCAACTGGACTGTCAACAACGCCTGATTGGTACCAGATTGGGGATTGTAAAACCCTGGTCGGTAGCAGGTTGGAACCGGGACTGTACCGGAACGGTACAGGGTCGGTTTGGTACTGGTTCGGTGCCTCTAGCACAGAGTCAGTACGGTAGTGTACAGTACTGTTGCTGTCCTCAAGGAGACGTCTGCTCAAGCAGCAAACCCGCTGTGTAGTAATGCAACAGGACAGACGCTGTGTAGACCGGGGCATCTCCAAGACCGCAGTGGCCTCTTGATCAATGGCATAAGCTCTGCCATTACAGAGAGAGCTTAACCACATGGGATGCGCCATCTGACTCTACATCCTCAGATAGGAACGTCAGTTCCTAGAGACGCAGAGCACCTTGGAGGAATGCGCGCCAAAACTCCCAGAAAAGTGGGATGATAAAGCCAGCAACTGGGCTGTCAACAAGGCCTGCTTGGTACCAAGCATGTGTCACAGGGATAAACTCAGGCATTATGCAAATAGCAAGCAATATACAGTAAGAATGTACAGTTGCTGTTTGGTACCGATTTGGTGCCTGTAGCACCATAGGTACATTATTGTGCAATGGGGCTCACAACTCCCCTATGCACCCAGCCACCCTGCAGCAACGCCGCTGTGTAACAGGTCAGAAGCTGCAGCTTCTGTGTACAGTACTTACTGTAACAGGGCTGGTACAGTATACAGTATTTACTGTAACAAAAACCCAGATCTCAGACAACACAAGCAGCAACGCCGCTATACAGTATGTTACAGGCAAAGGTACTGTAAAGAGATAAAAACAGCGCAAATCAATACTCAAACCGGGTCCGCTGGTACTGATCATTGTTTGTATAACAATACCGACTTTGAACAAAGTTTGAATGGAGATGAACTGAACAGACAGTAAAATGAATCGAGATGAACCGATCGGTTCAGCAGTCGCACAGTGCCTGAGCACTACTGCTTTACTGTACAGTACAGTACCTTTGCACGGTATGGTTCAGTGGTGGTACCTTCGGTACTGTCCGGTTTGGTGGTACACCCGGTACGGTGCGGCTCGGGTAACGCTCTTGGCTAACCAGCAGTTCGAAAACTGAGGAAAGCCTTCTGTTAGAGCCCCAACAGTCTTCACAATAATTCTGCAAGCAGAACTAATGTGGCAATGAGACACTGTGGAGAAGGCTGCAAGCAGCTTAGCCCGAAGCATGTCTCGTGAAACGTAGGACTGCTGACCCAGCAGCTGCACTCGTATTTCTGTGAAAAAAAACTGAATACACACAGAAAAACAAATTCTCACACAACAACAATTCGATTACTGTTAATTGAATAATATTTTCATAAACAAAACACAACATTTTATTTTTAAACTTTAAACAAAGCTAGCAGCCTGAAATAACACACAAGAAGCCGACATAAGGTTGTTCGATCCCGAGTCGCCAGCTTTCAAGGGGCACAAGGCCGCTGTGGGGCTGAGGAAAATCACGGCTGAGTGCACAACACGTGTAAGTAGTAATTACTATAAGCACGTAACTATAAATCGGTTTAACAGTGTAATTACACGAGCGAGAAAGCAGACATAAGTAATGACACATCTGTTCATAGATCTCTCCTGCTTTCAGGTTGGATGAAAGGAAAAACAATGACGATGTTTGTGTTGGTCTTTTATGCCCACGACTGCATCACAGGCACTATGTGCATCTTTGACATATCTTATTCAGGTTTCAAGGGTCTTTAGATTAAATACCCCCATTAGGTAATGGTTACATTTCGTACTTGATAGGGAACATATTGGTTCTGACAATCTCCCAGTGGCAAAGTGGTTTGCAGTGTACAGGTATAGAGGTGATGAAGTGTTCAAAAGAATGACAAATAATGATGGAAATGATGGTTTTCCAATTGTAATCCAAAGTCACAAATAATAACACTATGTAACACAATTTTTGTTCCTGGGTAGTAAGTGTTATTTCCTAATTGCTTATGCCTCAAAAATATAGAAAATGGCTATTATTCCCCACAAACTTTGTTTTTGTGACCAGGACAGTGATATTTCAAAATATCACTATTTCCAATGGGGAAACGGGCAAATGTGTGTCTTTTCGTTCACATAAAGTCAGAAAAAAAACAACATATGAATCCAAATTAACATGTATTTATACTAAAGTAATACAAAAATGACTACAAAAGATTTAGAAGTGAGTAGTTTTTCGAGATTTACGATTATACTGTAAATACAGTATAATCGTAAATCTCGAAAAACTACTCACTTCTAAATCTTTTGTAGTCATCACCTAAAAATTGTTACACGGTGTAATAACTGGCAATACACATGTGTATTGCGTAATTAAATCCACAGGGTTCAATCTCGAAACAATAAACGCAGTTTTAAAGTTTTTACAGATTGAGTGCTAAAGTGCAAGTGGTGAAATACAATTTATTTATTCGTGTACAGTTGTGCAGTGTTGTCCAGCTTTGGTGCTGGCCTTAAGCGACAGCTACGGATCGTGGTAGCCATCTAACAAGAACAAACAAGTATTATTAGACACCACAAACAAACAAAACATTAAATGTTAGTTTACAGTTTTTCCTTTCGCGGTACGCCCTTAACCATAAGAAAAGGAACAGATAACCTAGCCATGTCCTCTTTTGTACTGTCAGTCATACCCCCTTGGTTAGCGAGTACAACCGTTTCTCTTCCAATCTATGGTTGCCACATCACTTCCCTTCTGGGACGATGACTTGGTGTCCACTCCCTTTCTAGATGGCCGACTTCCACCTTTCCCTGAATTAATTGTCTGACCATCCAGTCCAGGGAACTCTGTTCCCTTTACGCCGCGCTCTCACAGGTCAGGTGGGAGATTTATAACCAAGATTAATTCTGTCTCTGTCACACTACCCCGCTGAAATGAAAAACAAAGAAGAAATGTACATTCAAGTGTTTTAAATGTACATTAAGGAAATTGTGTTTAAAAGTTACTTGCTCTTAAGTCATTTTGCTTTTTTGATTTTGGTTCAAGTTGCTAATATGGTGTGAATTTAATTGGAAGAGAACAATTCATAGTCCTGTATCACAGTGGTACAGTTTAACGAAAGATCTACACCTACAGCTCTCTCGGGTACAATAACAATGACCAGCATTCATATTAATACCTTTGAGAAGTAACTACTGCAGCTCCCCTCTTCCTCCTATTGGCAGTTACAGGATGTTCAAAATAGATATGTGCCAGGAAGCAGCTGTACACTTTTTTGCAACTGAATGACTCAATCCCTAGACTTGTATGGATATGCACTATACATCATTCCCTCCAATGCCTGATCAGCATTATCTTCACACATCTAAATTGCTAGTTCACAAGACTGCTTGCAAACATTATCTTCACACATCTAAGATTGCTAGTTCACAAGACCGCTTAAAGGGGCAGGTGGTTTCACAGCAATAAGAACCAGATTAAGGGAATGTGGCAGGCTGTATAAGTGCTGTTAAAAGTTTTATTGAGCAAGAAGAGACAGAGAACATAGTTCAGGTTTGCAGAGATGGAGAAGCAGTGGCTCTTATGCTGAAGTTGCAATTTGTTCTAAATAACCTTATTAAACGAGACTGTACAAGAGAACTCAGGCATTAATGAACAGCCTGCTCAGTTGAGGGAAGAGTTCAAGGGAAATGAATGCAAAGCAGGATTCTGCCTATATTTTAACAGTCTTCAGTACAAACACACACACACACACATATATATATATATATATATATATATATATATATATATATATATATATATATATATATATATATATATATATATATATTGTGTGTTATTATACATTCAAACTGAAGTTTGTTATGCACAATAACTCATATACAAGCCACAGCGTCACATGGAAATAAATAAATAATAAAAGCTATCATTTTGTATGCTTGCCCGAATTCTTGCTCTATACAAGGCTCCTGGTGCTTGCTAAGCTAGTGCAGAGGAGCCCCAGACACTCAGTGCCCTTTGAGCTCCAGGGACAATACAGATACGCTGTGCTTTCACTTGTACAGCATCTGTTATGCTTGAAATTACAGATCCACATTTCCACAGGACCCTGGTAATGACTAACAGATTTCCCACCATATGCTACAGTGAGGATGTTTAATATAGTAACACAATGTCAGTCTGTCTTCCCTAGAGTCCCTGGGAACTTTGAAATGACCCCCTGCCCTTACATTAAAATGTATTTAATTCCCAAAGCAGGAATGACATGGGCCTCAACGAGCTGTGACTGATGTCCTGCTGTACTGTACCACATTCAAATAAAGTATATGACCTTGAACGCAGTGCCCTTTAGAAACCACCACGAATTATTTATCTTTGGCAGAGGACCCAAATAACTATAGCAAAACCATAAAAAATATATATGTTAAAACACTAAGACATATGTACTGTAATTGGATTTACAGCAACAGGTAACATGAAATAAATAAGAATTACATATCTAGAGATTGTATAAAAATGATCTGTTTAGACTTAACTAAAATGTTTTGAAAACTGTAAATTGCAAAACAACTTTGAGAATAAGTAGGCTATCCCCACTGCAGTCTCTTGTCTCTGCTATTAGACAGAAACTATCGCTGACAGGTTCCTCCCAATTTAGTATAATCAGCTGAATTAAAATAAACTCACTAAAACATTATCACAGTAGCTTGTTATGCAGCATTATAATACAATCTTAATAACATAGCTGACATTTAAATCTAAATAACAATTATGAGTCACTAAAAATGAAGAAATTAGCCTAGAGTAATTATTGCTGCTAACCCTGTGTATCTTTACCTACTGTAATTGCATGTCTTTACCATACCTCGCAGTGTAGGTGTCTGGCAAGTTGTATTATGTTCTTGTTCTAGCTATGACGAAGGATACAATTTTGGCACAGTGATTTTTAGTACATTTCACGGGTGATTTGCAGGGGAAAAAAAAAAAAAAAAGAATCAATCCTCGGAAAGGTCATGGAAAGGCCACCAAATAATGTAGCTTTAGCTACATCCACATACACAAGAGCTTTTAAATAGCACACCAAGACCAGTAATATAAAGACTACTGCTCTTGATTGTTAAATGTTACTTTAGAGTACAAAACTTAAGGGTCCTTTCACACCAACGTAACATACTTTTTTTTTTTTTTAGAATACTGCATGATACAGGCTTTCACACCAGCCGTGCAGCGAAACAGAAATAAACTGTGTCCATTTTGTGTGTCCAGCGTAAATGTACATATATATACAAAATCAGCATGTCAAATAATTGTTTTTATTACCGTGTTCAAAATGAAATATATATATATATATATATATATATATATATATATATATATATACACACACACACACATTGTGTTACAACATGGAATCAAAATGGATTTAATTAGGAGTTTTTGCCGTACAGCCTGGTGCCTCATGTGCAGAGTTGAACGAGGGACCAGGTTGCACCCTGACCACGGCATACAGTGTGGTGCTTCATGTGGCATAGTCGTAACCATCAGGTTGCTTGTACTGCAATGTGGTGAAGGCCAGCCTGTGCCGCTCACATCCAAGATTCTGCAAAATTGCAAAATGAATGAAAATAAGCTACACATTCTGCATTACATCAAGCTATACATCTATGTATTATATACATAATACATAGATGTGTGATTTGAATGAGTGGCAAGCAGTTGATGGCTCTGGATACCCGACAAAAGGGATTTCCCTACTTGCACAATTCCAGTCTCGGACCTGTCTTAGAGGAACCACTTCATAGCTATGTGTCTCCCCATGCCTGTACTTGCCTACATTGTAGTGCAGCAGCTAGACACAAAGGGATTTCCAACTAGGCATCAGGTGCCAAGGAGGTGGGTTTTCTTTTTGTCTGGCCTGGAGTTTAATGAGCCACTCAGAAGTGCAAGTAATTTCTAATCTTGTAGCCAATCCGCTGTGCCACCCTACCAGAAAAATCTGAAATTTCATTCATTCATTCATAAATCTGCAAAACAATTTCCCTTTCTTTATATTTTTTTATTAAATATAGAAAACACCATTTTGTTAATGGTTAAAAGCATTGGCAGAAATATGATGAGGGGTAAAGTTTGTTACAGCGTTTCATCCCTAAACAGGGCAACCACCTACTTCAATTAGATAGAAAAGACAATAGCAGAACCCACAATATCAAACCCCACCCAAGCAAACCTCATGGACCTTGCTTCACTAAACTTAAACATAACATACAAAAGTTGAATTACCGCTTCGGTCTTCTATGGCATTAGTTACATTTTTCTTTTGCCAAAACTCAATATGCAACATTAAAATATACATAAGTTGCAAATCAGAATATGTTTTTTAACAAATTGCCAAAGAGGTTTACAGGTATAGTCTATTAAAATGCAAAATGCAGTAATGCAGTGCAAACAGTGTGTTCAAGGTCCAAGTCAATGGCAATTAGGGTGCAGAGAGGGGAGACTCTCTGGAAGGTGATCCTGTATCGTCCTCTGGTGGAAAGACAGTGAGGGTGCAGGCTCGGATGCCCCCTAGTGATTCGGGGAGGTCAAACACTTTATGCCACTCGTCCGTCTCAGGATCATATTTTTGTACTATTTCCACCATACAGCGGTTGTTCCAAGAATAGCCGCCCACAACATAGATTTTGTTTTCAAACACGGCCACGCCAACGTCACTTTGCCCACGCAGCATGGCTGCAATGGGAGTCCACTGGTCTAGGGAGGGGGAGTAATATTCACAACTCAGAACATCGTCGTAATCGCTGGTTCCTCTAAAGTGATTTCCACCAATGACGTAAAGCCTATCTCCGACAGTGCACATACAGTGGAGACCTCTGACCGTGGTCATAGGGGCTTTTTGAGTCCATTTGTCTGTATCGGGGTCAAAGCACATGAGTTCTTTCTGGAAAGTGTCGTGAGTGATTCCTCCTAAAAGAAAGAAAGATCAATTAGTAACACTGAATTCCTCACACAACAAATCTATTTCATTTGGAAACTCAAAAGAGGCAATCTGTACACTATCCCAACCTGCACTGTTGCGTACCAATGAGCAGACCGTGTTCAGTGGTTTGCGTCTTCTAAATAGCTTGTAAAGATTTGGGAAATACAAGCTACGAGTAAACAATAGGACAACTAAAGCAGTAAACATACACATGTAAACACATTCAAATGCCTTAATAAGAGCCCAACATCAAGCCCAGTAACACATAAAGAGTCCAGGGGGGCTCAATTCTACTTCTGGATTCATGTATTCATTGTATGTCCTGCAATCTCAAGCACTGTAGCGTCAGAAGAGGGATCATCATATCATTCTGTGCATGAAAGTAACAGAATCGGAATATACGGGGGGGGTCTTAAACCATTCTCTGTGTCTTCTTAGTTTCTGGTCTCCAACTCCCCCACTGACAAAGAATGCTTTTAAAAAGAGTCGTAAACTAAATACTGGACACATGGGTTATCTTCACGATCGCTGAATGATCCATTCGGCGCCACAAGCCAAACAATTCTAGGTGTCTTCACACTAGACAGGAACCAGTCCTTGTCGTAAATCCAGCCAATAAGGGGCCACATCAGTACAAGAACAACCAATGAAAAACCCCTCATGTGGACTCAGGCACTGCCCAAAATCTAGACTAGCCAATCACAGGGTTGAAGAGAGAATCACAAAACCCGCTGACTTTCGAAGTGGAGCTTCTGCTGTGAGCTGCGAGCTTCTGCTGTGTGAGAGAGCTTCTGCTGCGTGCTGCTGCGCCCAGACATGCATGCTGACTGCAAAGAAGGTGTGCACAAGTAGTGTCCTCCTGCTAGAGTTGTCCTGAAGTTCGGAGGGACGAAATGGATGCTATACTGCTCTGAACAAAGTTGCAGAGTTATGGGAGCATACATGCTCGAATTCACAGAAGGCAAGGATGAACTAATGTTCTGAATAATGGCTAGAATCATCTTCTGAGGAAGGGCCTTGCCGTCTGTCCTACGAGACACTAGATCAGTAAACGGGACACTGCATTAATCGGAAAGCGGGTCTTTGTTTCCACGTACAGTCGTACAGAAGAATTGCCACAAGAACACTTTTATAAACTATTTAAACTTTTCAATTGCAACTCACTGGTTGAACTGAGTTACGTCTGATCAACGGAACTATTTCCAGTGGGAAAACTGCCAACAACAAAGATAATGTTGCAAGCCTTGGAGATCAACAAGCTGATCTTCATTTGAAAAGAACTACTTGTATTGCGAGCCTACGCAATACAATGTGTACTGCAAAGTACCGTCTACATAGGAACTGCAGATCCGGAGAGCTGCAGTATTCATCAACACAGATTGACGTCTGTATATGGAAATCGATAAGTATTCAACATGTCTAACATTAAGTACTTTATGACTTTAGAAAGTAACTGAAGCAAATGCTATCAAGTGGATAAACTGTTCTAGGAATAGAATATAACGTCCTGTTTTAGAGTGTGTAAGAAATGTATTTTGTTTGTTTGAAATGTGCACCTAAAAAGGAGTTGCCTCGTAAATGCAGAGAATTTCATCATTGCCCCATTTCTGAGTTAATTTGAATATATAATCAACTGAGGTTGATAACATATTATTAGTTAGGTACATCACGTCTAAATTAACATGGTAAAACGAATTTGCTAAATTAGGTACTGGACTGTTGGATTCCGTTTTGAATGGGAAGTTGAATTAATTCTCGTGCATATTGACATGATCAATTACAACAAGAAACGGGTATTGAAAATACTAATGCAAAGTAGACACTTTGTGTGATAAGACATATTAAATATTAGTATATTAATCATGTATGCTAATGATGTTATGGTCGTTGTAATCGTTTTTGACTATGGAATCTATGAACTGCATATTACTATTCACGCATCTCTCTAACCAATAGCCTTTCCTTTCTGTAATATTAGATTAGTTGTGCACCCCTTTTTGTTTTATATTTCTGACACATTGTGTGGATGTCAATTGTTGACAAGGGAATCCGAGTTTTACATAATATCACCGAACTATTATGGTATGTCTCAGTTACTAACATTTGGCCGTTCTTAAACAGTGCGCCTAGAGACTAATTTATATATAAATAAATTATATACCAAAGTCACTACAGAATGCTCAGAGTTCTCTCAACAAGAGGCATGGCTGACAGCCTGGCTTGCTTCATTAATGCATATTGAATACCAAGCTTGTTCATTTTCTATAAACTCAACTTACTTTATAGGTCATGTCTGATAAATTAATTTTATGGCCGCAGTCTCAGTACTGTCAGGGTGTTACAGAAATTGAACTGATATGATATTCAAGCAAATCTTACACAGTTTAATTATTGAACTACTTGAAAAAAGCTGCTAACTAATACAATATACTGTATGCAGTGTGTGAACAATTATATTATGTTATTCTCTCTCTCTCTCTCTCATATATATATATATATATATATATATATATATATATATTATATATATATATATATATATATATATATATATATATATATATATATATATATATATATATATATTAAATATATTCACACACAACACAGAATCCATATTTACCAATGGATTGAAATACTGCAGTCGTTGTTCCCCGTGATCAGAAGTCTAACAATAATGTATATCCTAAAGCTCACTATTTTAATAATGAACTGCAATGAGCCGTATCTACTGTAATAGATTAACAGTATTAACATCTATGTAGAGATGATTATGACCCAGTCCTATTGGTTTATGCAGTACCATTTAAAATAGCAATATACAGTACAGCCCAAGTGGCTTAGCAAACAATCAAACACCATATCCTACATACTGCGCCTGTCCAACCACTCTCTCCATTACGAACCACCATCCCCTCCCTAGGGTACAGAGTTCACTGTGTGCTCCCTATACAACTCAATTGTGCAACACTGCTATTCTGGTACAAGGCAGCTAGTTTAGTATTCAATAAATTTACTGTGTATTGATCTCATACTGTATCTGTATGCTGAAGTACGTTTGATTGAGATTGCTACACAGTGAGGAGGATGATTGTGCAATGCCAGCGATGGACAATAAACAGGAGATTTCAGAGAGCTTGTTCATATCAAAGACTGGACACTATATTCTCCCTTGCACTGTTCTAGGTGCAGCACTACTGCCACAGTGTAGACATCTACAGCCTAAAGAAAGGTTTTGGGAAAAAAAAAAAAAAAAAAAACAGTAAGATCACAAAGATCGATCATTCTTTGGGGAAACCACTGAATGAGAAATGATACATTTCAAGTTCTGACATAACTGAGTGAGGAATCCTTAAGACAACAAAAAAAAAAACGTATTAAGAAATCATGACAACACAGTACAATTGCATGCTGTTAGGAAGTACAGTTAGGGTGACCAGATAGAAAGAATGAAAAAACGGGACACTTTCAGTTGGTGCAGGAAGGAAAGAAACCTTGTTTAAATGAACTACTGCACAACGCAAGTCACACAAACTACGTATCTTTCTTCTGTAGATAGGCTTTTTTTTTTAATCCTTTGCATTCTTGTATGATTTTTTTTTTTTAAAACTCCAAAGCAGTTAAATTTTTTGTATTCCAGTATTCCTGTGTAGGTTGTACCCAAGTTAAATCTGCACTACAGCTACAAGCACAGCTACCTCAATTCAAACAACCGGCTGTTTACTTTTTAAACTCAGTTAGAATTTTAGACCCGAATGGCACGTTTTCTTGTTTTGACTCGGTACTGATAACGAGGCAGTCTTCCCAGCGACAGCGAGTGGAAGCGACAGCGAGTGGGAGAAGTACAGGCGTGGAAAAGTACAGAGCAGTTTCGAAGCAGAAAGGAGAAATTGCATCTTGAATTGCTTTAATCAGAAAACAGAGGACATTGGGGAAACACAGCCGCGTGTGTTTTTCTGATAACAAACAAGCTGAAACTCGGAGCAGCTGATTCAAATTCAGCGCCGTTTTGAGACACGGGCGAGGGGAGGAGCCGACAGCACAGCAGAACAACGCAGTTAAACGAGGCAGTCTTCCCAGCGACAGCGAGTGGAAGCGACAGCAAGTGGGAGAAGTACAGGCGTGGAAAAGTACAGAGCAGTTTCGAAGCAGAAAGGAGAAATTGCATCTTGAATTGCTTTAATCAGAAAACAGAGGACATTGGGGAAACACAGCCGCGTGTGTTTTTCTGATAACAAACAAGCTGAAACTCGGAGCAGCTGATTCAAATTCAGCGCCGTTTTGAGACACGGGCGAGGGGAGGAGCCAACAGCACAGCAGAACAACGCAGTTAAACGAGGCAGTCTTCCCAGCGACAGCGAGTGGAAGCGACAGCGAGTGGGAGAAGTACAGGCGTGGAAAAGTACAGAGCAGTTTAGAAGCAGTTTGAAAGCAGGTTGACAGCTGCAGAAGAAACTAAACTTCAAAAAAAAAAAAAAAACCCTCAACATGGTCTTCAAGCCAGTAATCTGTGACACCTGCTTGATGTGGGAAATCCGAGAAAACCCAGCGGAGCTAAACCAAGTGTGCGTAAAGTGCCGCGCGATCCAGGATTTGCATAAACTAGTAAGCATGCTAGAAATGGAGCTGGAAGAAGTGAGACAGCAACAAGATCTTGAGGAACTGGCACACCCACAATTCATGGAAGTCTGCATCACCCCTAACAGACTGAAAGCCACCAGGGAGATAGAAGGTCAGAACAGCTGGGTTCAGGTAGGCAGAAGCAGGGAAAAAAAGAAACTTCGTCAAACACAACCACCAGAAATCAAAACAACCAACAGATTTGAGTCACTTCAGAATTTTGATGAGCAGAACCAACAACAAGAGAATGAAAGGAACAACATCCAGGACCCCATTGACAGTGGTGACCAGACAGCAAAAAGAAGGGAGGTCATGATTGTTGGGGACTCCATATTGAGAAACACAGCAAGTTCAATTCGCAGTTTGGACCCCCTTACTACAACAGTGTGCTGCCTTCCGGGAGCCTCGGTCAAGCACATCACTGAAAACGTGGACAGGCTCCTAGAACGAACAGGAGACGACCCGGTAGTAGTCGTCCACATCGGTACAAACAACATTGGAAGAGACAGACCAAAATCCCTGCAAAACAAATTCAGAGAGCTAGGAAGGAAATTAAAAGAGAAAACCAAAACTGTGGTATTTTCTGGTATACTACCCGCACCTTGCAAAGGACCATATGGACAGCTGGAAATAATAAATCAAAACCAATGGTTGAAGACGTGGTGCACACGGGAAGGCTTCACCTATCTTGATCATTGGACCACATTCTACAACGAGGACTATCTGTATAGACGGGATGGACTGCATTTAAATAACAAGGGAACTAGTCTACTTGGAGAAAAGATCCTCGAGCAGGTTCGGAAGCATTTAAACTAGAAAGGAAGGGGGGAGAAATCAACAAAAAAACAGAAGGGAGACCGCATCAAAACAAGAACAACAACTCAGGTAAGACAACCATTAAATGTGTTTATCTAAATGCTAGAAGTATCAGAAACAAAATTCTAGAACTTGAAGCTACTGCACTAACAGGTAACTATGATGTGATAGGTGTTACAGAAACGTGGTTATCTGAGAGTGATGGGGACGAATATAATATTTGTGGGTATACACTGTATAGGAAAGACAGGCAGGACAGAAGAGGAGGAGGGGTAGCGCTATACATAAGAAACAGTCTTGAAGCCCAGGTGTTAAACCTGGACAAAGAAAATAAAACCGAATCAATATGGGTCAGAATAACAGACAAAAATTCAAAAGGCATAATAATAGGAGCATGCTATAGACCGCCAGATTCAGACGGTGAGCAAAATAATCTGTTATACAATGACATTAGAAATGTGTGTAGCAAAGGAGAAGCCATACTAATGGGGGATTTCAACTTCCCCCAAATAAAATGGGAAAACCCGGTGGGTAGCGCGAAGGATGAAATAGAAATGGTGGAAATGACAAATGACTGCTTCCTAACACAATTTGTGAAGGCACCGACTAGAGGGGAGGCATGCCTTGATTTAGTCTTTTCAAATAACGAAGATAGAATAACTAAAACAGAGGTCAGAGAACCACTGGCAAACTCAGACCACAACATGGTCTCATTTGAAGTGTTTTTTAAAACCCCAAAAGTAAAGACTAAAGCTAAGGTTTACAATTTTAGAAAAGCAAACTATGAAGGTATGAAACAGAGACTAACAGAAGTAGATTGGAGTAAAATAGAGAAAACACCCACAGAAGAAGGATGGTTGTTCTTCAAAAATGTAGTACTAGAGGCGCAAAACAATTATATCCCTAAAGTAGACAAATCTAAATGTAAAACTAAATTGCCAAAATGGTTTAATAGATCAATTAAAAAAAAATATTCAGCGAAAAAAGGCACTTTACAGAGCATTAAAAAAGGACCAAAAAGAAAGTACACAGAAAGAGTACACAGAACTGCAAATGCAAGTCAAAAAGGAAGTTAGAAAGGCCAAGAGAGAAATAGAAATGAACATTGCTAAGGGAGCTAAAACCAATTCCAAAATGTTTTTCCAATATTACAACAGCAAGAGAACATTCAAAGAGGAGATTAAATGTTTAAGAGATACAAATGGCAAAATCGTAGAGGAAGAAAAAAAAATAGCAAATATATTAAATGATTACTTTTCACAAGTTTTTACAAAGGAAGATACTGACAACATGCCCCACATGTCATCCAGTTCCTATCCAGTTTTAAATAACTTTAGCATAACTGAGGCAGAAGTGTTAAAGGGACTAGGAGCTCTTAAAATAAACAAATCCCCTGGGCCGGATGAGATCCTCCCAGTAGTACTCAAAGAAATGAAAGAAGTAATTTACAAACCGCTAACCAAGATCATGCAGCAGTCTCTTGACACAGGGGTGGTACCGACAGACTGGAAAATTGCAAACGTAATACCGATCCACAAAAAGGGAAACAAAACTGAACCAGGTAACTACAGACCAGTAAGCCTGACTTCTATTATATGCAAACTTATGGAAACTATAATAAGAGCCAAAATGGAAAATTACCTATATGGTAACAGAGTACTGGGAGACAGTCAACATGGTTTTAGGAAAGGGAGATCGTGCCTAACTAACTTGCTTGATTTTTTTGAGGATGCAACATCGATAATGGATAATTGCAAAGCATATGACATGGTTTATTTAGATTTCCAGAAAGCTTTTGACAAAGTCCCGCACAAAAGATTAATTCTCAAACTGAACGCAGTTGGGATTCAAGGAAACACATGTACATGGATTAGGGAGTGGTTAACATGTAGAAAACAGAAAGTACTGATTAGAGGAAAAACCTCAGAATGGAGTGTGGTAACCAGCGGTGTACCACAGGGATCAGTATTAGGTCCTCTGCTATTCCTAATCTACATTAATGATTTAGATTCTGGTATAGTAAGCAAACTTGTTAAATTTGCAGACGACACAAAAGTAGGAGGAGTGGCAAACACTGTTGCAGCAGCAAAGGTCATTCAAAATGATCTAGACAAGATTCAGAACTGGGCAGACACATGGCAAATGACATTTAATAGAGAAAAGTGTAAGGTACTGCACGCAGGAAATAAAAATGTACATTATAAATATCATATGGGAGATATTGAAATTGGAGAAGGAATCTATGAAAAAGACCTAGGAGTTTTTGTTGACTCAGAAATGTCTTCATCTAGACAATGTGGGGAAGCTATAAAAAAGGCTAACAAGATGCTCGGATACATTGTGAAAAGTGTTGAATTTAAATCAAGGGAAGTAATGTTAAAACTGTACAATGCACTTGTAAGACCTCATCTTGAATATTGTGTTCAGTTCTGGTCACCTCGCTATAAAAAAGATATTGCTGCTCTAGAAAGAGTGCAAAGAAGAGCGACCAGAATTATTCCGGGCTTAAAAGGCATGTCATATGCAGACAGGCTAAAAGAATTGAATCTGTTCAGTCTTGAACAAAGAAGACTACGTGGCGACCTAATTCAAGCATTCAAAATTCTAAAAGGTATTGACAGTGTCGACCCAAGGGACTTTTTCAGCCTGAAAAAAGAAACAAGGACCAGGGGTCACAAATGGAGTTTAGAAAAAGGGGCATTCAGAACAGAAAATAGGAGACACTTTTTTACACAGAGAATTGTGAGGGTCTGGAATCAACTCCCCAGTAATGTTGTTGAAGCTGACACCCTGGGATCCTTCAAGAAGCTGCTTGATGAGATTTTGGGATCAATAAGCTACTAACAACCAAACGAGCAAGATGGGCCGAATGGCCTCCTCTCGTTTGTAAACTTTCTTATGTTCTTATGTTCTTATGTTCTTAAATAAATTCCTGAATGGGAGAAATAACACGACAATGAACATACTGCATATATGGACTTTATTAAAGAATGTCCAGATACCTTTGGGTAACTGAGTTTCTAATTGATTTCCACATCTGTATAACTTGGCAAAGCTTTGCCGTACCCTTCCAACTAATTCAGTGGATGCAGACGTGCAGTCTCAATGTATGGGTAAATCCACACCAGACAGAAAATGTCGGCAGCAGCTTTTAACAAATGACAGCACTCTGTTTTAGTAAGGAGGCAAGTACCTTATTTTTTGGGCTTTTAGAGTGCTATGAAATATTAACTATGTATACTTCATGTTTAAACAGGTCAGCGAAATGTCTGTGAAATCCTAGTTATAACCCTAATCCTAACTGCATGACTTGGCCATGCACACAACATTGTTTTTGCCAATGACATAACTGCAGAACTCCTTGCAGCTCATGGCAAAATCTTCAATTCAGTAATAATAATAATAATAATAATAATAATAATAATAATAATAATAATATTCCCCACTGTGTTCGGTACCCTGCGGTCTTTTTTGCCTTTTAGTGACTGGCTTGTCAACAACACCAGTCATCATGACACTTTGCCAGTAAAACCAGATGCACCTTGTGAAACACATGACGCATTCCTCATGGTATGACTGCAAGTTAACATGATTGGATAGCGGTATAAATACAGTGAAAACAACACACTCAAACAACACGACCTAAACCAGTAGTCTCGCTGTGCAACAGCGCATTCAATACAGCAGCTACATATACAAAATTTCCTAACAAGAAAATTAAAAAAATCACATTTTACGCCTGGGTTTCAACGTTTACTCAAAAAATCGGAACAAATGGCGTCTTGACAGTACCTCAATCGGGACGCGGGACAAAGCCCCTAATATCGGTACGATCCCAATTTTATCGGGACGTCTGGTCACCCTAAGTATGGTTGACCCTGTGTGTGATGTAAGAAGGCTACAGTAAGCACCAAGTATTTTGTCCAAAATGCTAAACAAGAGCAAATCACATCAGGTCTTCAGTTTTGCATGCTTACATCCACTGGTTGTCCATGACTCACTGTACAGAAAGGCACAGTAATGTGAACCTAAAAGTTTACAACAGCCCTCTTACACAAGAACTACGCTCCAATGGTTTAAATTAAGTGAGCAGAAAGTCCTTATAATAGTCCATCATAACGCACAGAATTATCCAAAAATACATTTGTTTTAGGTGTACTCTCTTGTTTGTTTGAAACCCTTAAATAAAACCTGGGATATGAAAAGTAAATGAATTCACATACGTACCTGAAATATACATAAACCCACCATAGACCGTCCCAGCATGTCCGTAGTGAGGTTCGTTCATTTTTGCAACATACGTCCATTCATTTGTTCTTGGGTTGTAGCATTCGACTGTGGCTGTTTAAACAAGAAATAACAGTGTGAACAGCAGGGCAGGGCAGGGAGCAGAATACGTCAGGGGGCAGAGTAGGGCAGGGCAGGGCAGGGCAGTGTAGGGAGCATAACAGGGCAGGGTACGGAGCAGAGCAGGCAGCAGAGCAGGACATGGTAGGGAGCAGAGCAGGGTAGGGAGCAGGGCAAGACAAGGTTGGAAGCAGGTCAGGGCAGGGTTGGAAGCAGGTCAGGGCAGGGTAGAGAGCAGGGCACAGCAGAGCCCGGCAGGGAGCAGAGTAGGGCAGTCTGCAGAGTAGAGTAGGGCAGAGTAGGGCAGGGCAGGGCAGGGCAGGGCAGGGCGCAGAGTTGGGCATGTTGGTGTTTAGGGACTGTCCACACACAACACTACCAGCGTGGTACACAGTACATGCAACATTGGCAACATGGTGAGATGTTATCAGTGATTACGAATATTATGCAATTACTAAAGATAAATGAATGAACTGACAGATATATACATTGTTTACAGCTCTGCCCGAGTTATACAGCAATATAGAGCACTACAACTGGGGTGTCTAGAGATGGGCAGATGCCATATCCTGTGTTAACTTTCCAGAGATTAGCTAAATTTTCTCATGAAGCACAGGTAGACGAGCAAAACAGAACACAAATTCACAGATTACAATTCTCACACTGGTTTATAAATAATAAAATTATGTAATGTACAAACCTGCAACAAGGGATTCATCAAACAAACTTATTTTTTTATGAATTTGTCACAGAGGCCTCTGAATGCCATACTCCCTACTTATGTCTCATGTTTTATATACCCTGTAAATCCTACCTAATAACATGCATCCCATTTTGAGAAGGTGGCTGTGATTGAAATGAATGGTCATCACGTGGTTGGTCACGCATTGTTTAATAATGTAATAAAGTGTAATCATAAAGACGTACAGTAGTCTCCATCTAAAGTGTAAAGGGTGGCTTTGTACAAAATAAAATCAGTAATTCCAAAGACCATCCCATTCAATAATCATTGTGACTAATTGTTGAATTGTACATGATAAATGGATGTAAGAATCAGCCTGGAGAAAGCGCATCTTGCATTCAGTTATCCTGCAGAGTAGCTCCTTGATGCCATTCCCAATACAAGTGAATACAGAGGAACCCAAATTCACCCCTATGGTCAAATCACCCAGTATACAGTATCCACTTCCATTAGACCAATAAGGCCACCATCATTTTAAGAGACATATTTTATAAGGTTGGCGTGCGATAACCTTAGTATAGGGCAGCAGGCCTAAGGTACTTCTCACAATGTGTGGGCTTGATTTGTACACTTACCAATACTGAATAGATCAATGAGCCCACATAAGACCAGTTCCCTTAAATTACAATATGATGTTATGCATTAGTCAGTTAACCCCAGATGCCCTAACTTCACTCCTGTGACCCCACATTTTTTAAACTCACTGATGCTTAGTCATTAGATGGACAGGAACAAATGAACTTGCATCTATAGAGGCATGCAAAGGCTTTCTAAAAATGTTTTCACATTTACAACTCTGAATTCACACACACTGTATTCAATTTCATTATACTGTAATCACTGATGTTTCAGTTCACAGCACCTTTCTCTCAGCCTTTTTCTGAGTTTGAAAGTATATATCTATTATGAAAGAAACAAAAAAGCAGCTCCCTGGAGCACACTGTGCATGATGTGTAATTCCAGGTCAATCCAGAAATCCTACAAAACAAGATCATCATAAGAACACAAGAAAAGGCCATTCGGCCCTCAAGGCTCGTCCCTTGTTAGCGCACCATTCTCCCCTAATGGAATACAGGTCCTTACAGAGTCAGCCTGGAGTGCAGCCAGACACAGATACTCTATACATCAAAATTCTAATGGATTTCTCAAAAGTAATTGGTTTCAAACGTTTTCAGAAACCACTGGACAGAAATCTAAAATCATCATACTGAAAACCAAATCAAACAGTGAAAATCAAGCGTAGTCTGAGCACCACCACTTTCTCCCCTCGTTAATAGTGTAGCCTCAATTTCAGTTCCGGTCACCACATGATTTTCACCTATTTATAGAAAAATAAAGTTACTTTGGGAAAACCCACTGATGAGGCACACAGTAAATGTGGTCCACGTCTGTATCAGTAGCAAAAACACCTGTTGCTTTTGTGAGTGACCACCAGTCCCTGCACTCTGACTTCTGAAACTAACAAGTGCTCAAGGCAGCAAAGCAGCGCCGTCTTTTAGCTTATTGCACGAGACTGCAATACACACTGTGCACTGTAGTGTAGATCGACAGGGAACCAATGAGAAATAAAGAGTACAGGAATGCACTGCTGTTGGATATGAAGAGAAGTACAAGATAGCAGCACATTCCAAAGGATAAGAAGATTTACAAGTATAGGCTACTACTCTGTTGAAAACAGTGCACCACAAACCAATTCTTCAATTAATTGGATAGAGCTGTCCACAGAAATCAGATGATGACAATTGTGTGGCGGTCACTGGTGCTGATTGGGGTAATTTACCATTCAATGTGAAACAAGTAACAAACAGCTCCTTGGATTTGTGATGATTACTGCTTTTCTTAGAAAGTCTCCAACCCCGCTCCTGGAGAGCTACTAGGTCTGCTGGTTTTCATTTCAACCGAGCTCTCAGTTACTTAACTGAACAAATTATTGGCTTAATTAGTCAAGATTAACAGGTGTTCCAGATCTTTACCTCTGATGATGTAAAGACCCCTAGAAAACCTGCTGGATAGGGCCTCTCCAGGACCAGGAATGGAGACCCCGACTAGAGAACAACAAGCAGTGGTTTCTCCAGTTATTTCACTTTGAACTGTAAATTAGCCCAATCAACACGATGATCGCCATCTGTGGAGAGCTTTGATCTAAATAATCAAATAATCTGTTGTACAGCTCTAGATGAAAATGGAACTTTGTAAAGTCTACACTAGACATGCATGACTCCTTAAAAACCGAATAAAAAATGCTTTAAGATCAATGAGCTACAAGGAACTCAACAAGAACTGATGTTTCTAATGTTCTTAAGACTCTAAGCGACGACCCTCGTACATTTAATCTAGGATTTCCAAAAAGTGTAGTGCATGTGTACAGCTGAACTCAGCAGAATTGTAATTGAAATATCTATTCCACAACAAAGAAACAAATCAATTAATATTGAACTCTGGTGAGCATACAATACTGCTTCATGCTAACTCCTAGCAGCATCACTGAAAACACTAAATGCATCTGAATCTTCTTCAGATCTCAATCTACTGTACTTTGATTTTAGAATATAAGAACATACGTTTACAAATGAGAGGAGGCCATTTGGCCCATCTTGCTTGTTTGGTTGTTAATAGCTTACTGATCCCAGAATCTCATCAAACAGCTTCTTGAAGGATCTCAAGGTGTCTTCAACAACATTACTTGGGAGTTGGTTCTAGACTCCCACAATTCTCTGTGAAAAAAGTGCCTCCTATTTTGTGTTCTGAATGCCACTTTATCCAATCTCCATTTGTGACCCCTGGTCCTTGTTTCTTTTTTCAGGTCATAAAAAGGCCCAATACCTTTTCGTCAAAAAAGTCCCTTGGGTTGACATTGTCAATACCTTTTCGAATTTTTAATGTTTGAATCAGGTCGCTGCATAGTCTTCTTGTTCAAGACTGAATAAATTAAATTATTTTAGCCTGTCTGCATATGACATGCCTTTTAAACCTGGAATAATTCTGGTTGCTCTTCTTTGAACTCTTTCTAGAGCAGCAATATCCTTTTTATAGCGAGGTAACCAGAACTGAACACAATATTCTAGATGAGATCTTACTAATGCATTGTACAGTTTTAACATTACTTCCCTTGATTTAAATTCAACACTTTTCACAATATACCCAAACATTTTGTTGGCCTTTTTTTTATAGCTTCCCCACATTGTCTAGGTCTTTTTCATTCAATTTCCTTTTTGACGTTTGCGTTTGCAGTTCCAAGTACTCTTTCTGTTTACTTTGTGTTTGATCCCTTTTAAACGCTCTGTAAAAGTTCCTTTTTTCGATTATTTTTTTTTTTTTTTTTAAATTGATCTATTAAAACATTTTGGCCATTTTGTTTTAGATTTAGATTTGCCTACTTTTGGGATGTAATTGTTTTGTGCCTCTAGTATCCTTTTTCTGTGGATGTTCTCTCTATTTTACTCCAATCTACTTCTGTTAGTCTCTGTTTCATATCGTCATAATTGCTTTTCTAAAATTGTAAACCTTAGCTTTAGTCACTACTTTTGGGGTTTTAAAAAGCACTTCAAATGAGCCCATGTTGTGGTCTGAGTTTGCCAGTTGTTCTCTGACCTCTGTTTTACTTATTCTGTCTTCGTTATTTGAAAAGACTAAATTAAGCCATGCCTCCCCTCTAGTCAGTGCCTTGACAAATTGCATTAGGAAGCAGTCATTTGTCATTTCCACCATTTCAATTTCATCCGTCATGTCCCATTTTATATGGGGGAAGTTGAAATCCCCCATTAGTATGGTTTCTCCTTTGCTACACACATTTCTAATGTCATTGTATAACAGATTATTTTGCTCGCCTTCTGAATATGGGGGTCTATAGCATGCTCCTATTATTATGCCCTTGGAATTTTTGTCCATTATTCAGACCCATATTGATTCAGGGTTGTTTTCTTCATCCAGATTTAACACCTGGGCTTCAAGACTGTTTCTTATGTATAGCGCTACCCCTCCACCTCTTCTGTCCTGCCTGTCTTACCTATACAGTGTATACCCACAAATATTATCTTTGTCCCTTCTGTTTTTTTGTTTAAATGCTTCTGAACCTACTCGAGTATCTTTTCTCCAAGTAGATTCGTTCCCTTTTTATTTAAGTGCAGTCCCGTCTATACAGATAGTCCTTGTTGTAGTATGTGGTCCAATGATCAAGATAGGTGAAGCCTTCCCTTGTGCACCACGTCTTCAGCCATGCGTTTAGATTAATTATTTCCAGCTGTTCATATGGTCCTTTGCAAGGTGCCGGCAGTATCCCAGAAAATACCACAGTTTTGGTTTTCTCTTTTAATTTCCTTCCTAGCTCACTGAATTTGTTTTGCAGGGATTTTGGTCTGTCTCTTCCAATGTTGTTTGTACCGATGTGGACGACTACTACCGGGTTGTCTCATGTTCGTTCTAGGAGCCTGTCCACGTTCTCAGGGAATGCTTGACCGAGGCTCCCGGAAGGCAGCACACTGGTGTAGTAAGGGGGTCCAAACTGCGAATTGAACTTGCTGTGTTTCTCAATATGGAGTCCCCAACAATCATGACCTCCCTTCTTTTTGCTGTCTGGTCACCCCTGTTAATAGGGTCCTGGATGTGTTTCCTTTCATTCTCTTGATGTTGGTTTTGATCATCTGCATTTTGAAGTGGCTCAAATTTGTTGGATGTTTTGATTTATGTTGGTTCTGTTTGACAGAGTTTCTTTTTTCCCCTGCTTCTGCCTACCCAAACCCAGCTGTTTTGACCTTCTTCTTCTATCTCCCTGGTGGCTTTCAGTCTGTTAGGGGTGGTGCAGACTTTGATGAATTGTGGGTGTGCCAGTTTCTCAAGATCCTGTTGCTGTCTCATTTCTTCCAGCTCCATTTCTATCACACTTACTAGTTTATGCAAGTCCTGGATCGTCCGGCACGTTACAACCACTTGGTTTAGCTCTGCTGGGTTTTCTTTGATTTCCCACATTATGCAGGTGTCACAGATTACTGGCTTGAAGACCATGTTAATTTTTTTATTTTATTTTTTTTTTTTTTTTTTTTGAAGTTTAGTTTTGCAGCTTGTCAACCTGCTTTCAAACTGCTTTTAAGTGCTCTGTGCTTCTCCCACGCTGTTGCTTCCACTCGCTGTTGCTGGGAAGAGTACTTCGTTTTTATCTGTAGCTGTTGTTCTGTTGGCTCCACCCGTCCCCCATGTCTCAGAACGGCGCCGAATTTGAATCAGCTGCTCTGTAGCTTCAGCTTGTTATTAGAAAAACAGTCAGTACCACCTGCTCTCCCCTGCAAGCCTCAACCCTTTCAAGGGCTCCTGCAAAGGGTGCAAGCCAAGAGCAGGGCACAAGCGGAGAGCGGGAGCGACAAATGCCGCAAGTACAACCCCCCCGAACCCCGTGAAGCACCACCACCTCCGCCACGGCCTGAGAGCCCAGCACCACTGCCTGACTTCCCACCACAAGCACCAGAGTGCCCTGCGCTGAGGTAACCCTTGCTCCTGCCAGTACCACCGCCTGACTGACAACTGCAGTTGTACCGCGACTCCAATTGAATGACTGATTAGAGGTCGAGTCTCGGTACAGCTGCATAAAAGCAGCATGTTTTCACATACTCGGGGTTGTGTGTTCGGTGAGTGGAGAACGGGATTGGAGACGGAGGTAAAGAGAATAAAACTAATAATAATGTAAAGTAAAAGAAGCTCACCGTGTTTTGTTTAGTCTGTTTTATTTGTCTATTTATTTTGGCGAATGTGCCGTGTCCTGTTTTTGTATTGTTACAACCGTTTATTTTTTGTCTGTTTATTTATTAAATGCTGAGCGAAAGCATTCGCTCAGCTCCACCAAACTCCACCTCTCTGTCGTTTTATTTCCTGCTTCTGGTCTGACATCACCCACTCCAGCCGTCTTTGTGACACTTCCCCACATTGTCTAGATGAAGACATTTCCGAGTCAAACTCCTAGGTCTTTTTTATAGTCCTTCTTTAATTTCAGTATCTACCATATATTTATAATGCATATTATTTCCTGCGTGCAGTACCTTACACTTTTCTCTATTAAATGTCATTTGCCATGAGATACAACAAACCCTATAGCTGCAACCATTATCAGCCTCGTAGGCACAGACACACCACAGACTAAAGTATTATTGAACATTTTATTTCATTGATTTACATTTAGGTACCAGATGCTATTTGCATTCTGCATGAAGTTCAGCACTACTGTCTGTCCATAGGGTGTTACTCCATCAACATTATGAAGCAAAGGATCAGTAAAGCCTGACTCACACTGGACTAAAAATCACTACATAAACAGTAAAGCCTGATTCACACTGGACTAAAATTACTACATCTGTGAAATGTAGTCTCATGCGAACCGTCCATTTCTTTTTATCCCAGATAATTTTCCAAAATTTCAAACTCCTGTGTCTTTTTACTCCCGTGCGAAACGACCACGTCAGTGTTATGTTCGAATTGATACAGCATTTCCAGGGTATTCGCCTCAAAACAATACCAGTCTTCACAATAAACCATAATATAAAATAAAAATTGGTACAATCTGTCCTGAGATTCTCCAGTTCTGTAAAACATTACGATTGGGCATAACCAATTTGGGGACAGGCAAAAAAACTAAACATAATTGGCAACTCTTAAAAAATGCTTTGTACAGTGCATTTGAAGATTTGTATTGCAACACATATTTTGCGTTTTGGAAGAATTCTGTTATTGATATGAAAACACATGCACGATATCAATGTTACATTTTCATATAGTTGCCCACCACTACAAATAAATAAAAGAATCTGTGTTTTTACTGTGGTATGAGAACTGTTAAGTGATTTTTTGTTATTTTTTTCAACAATTTATGGTCTGCTTTCGCGCTCATTATCTATATTAAGAAGGCTGCGCCAGATGCAGACCACTTACCTGAATCCTTGAAAACTCTTATGTAATTACATGCAGAAACAGTCTGACAGAAATGTACAAATGTGCCTTTTTCAACTACAATACTTTTAGATTTAATTATTTGAGAGGCACTATGCTACAAAACTGTGCAATATTGCAATAGAAACACAGCAATCTAAATACAAATCATAAACACCTTAAAGGAATAATACACAAGCATTACAGTCCCTTATTTGTTTTCCACAGTATTTTCACTTTGACTCCAATGTCTTCTGCCATAACACTAAAGGCCAAGTTCACTATGAGTGTGTCATGTGACAGGTAATAGGATCCCACTTGTACTCTTGCATTATATAGCCAGATCAGTGGTTTTCAACATTTTTCTGAAACTGTACCACCTTCTCTCTGGAGGTTTCATAAGTACCTCATTACAGTGCTGCTCTACCATGTGGTATCCCCACTGCAATAAAAGGCAGAATAATCAGATTAACATGTTTATTTTTCCCCGGTTTATTTAATATATAATTTATGTTACACAGTTTGGGGCTGACAAGCTGCTGTTTTAGGACAGAATACCAACCAGTACCAAAGGGACTCGGCATAACTCTGTCGCTTTACACTTTCTGTAGACTTTTTCTTTCTTCGTTTTTCTTTTTGACTCGAGAAAAGTACATAGGATAATTTGGATGTACTCTATGAAACACTGATAACAAATTTAACCACTCACTATTATTATTACTAAGCTGCAGCTGCACCTAATACATAACACAAAAACTGTCAAAGTATTGTGATTATTTATGTTTACCACAGCATTTATACTTCTAAAAAACCCAAAGATTGTGCTTCACTGATTAGTATTCAATTATACGTAGAGTTGAAAACAGCAAAGTTCATGAGCAGCACAGAGCACTCTGAGCAGAGCTCTCTACAGGCAGAATCACCAGACACTGCTTCACCCACCCTAGTCACAGTGGAAATATGCTCAATTGAAATCATGCATGCGTACATGCGTACAGGTGGATGACAATTTTGAAACTATACTAACCTTTCAGCTGCTAAACAAAAATGCAATATATATGCACAGTGGTTTTGAAATAATATATAATGCAGTAGTCTCACCTCTTTAGAGAACAGTTCGCCTATGGGAACACAAATTTGGAAATTGCTTGAACTCCTGAAAAACACCTGAATCAGGACACAAGTCATATAGCAATTTGGTGTTTCCTGTTCTGGTGAGTTGCTTCATCATTCTGTTAAATAATGTGTATGTCTTGTATATTGCTGTTGCATTTTGTATTGTGTGTAGGGAGGCTGCGTTCATTTAGTTTGATAGTTTATTAACGTTAAGTTAACCCCTAGTAATGGCCATTATTTTTGCCTCTGCCATTGTGATAGCCTGAAACACACCTGGCAGTTAATTTCAAATACATATCGATTTAAGCTTTTAGACAGTGTTGTTTTGCTTTAGTTTTATTACCCTTAGTTTGTCTGTTACTTGTTATAGTTTATTAACATACACTTGCCTATTGTTTTGCTTTTACTTATTTAGTTCTTCATATGTTGACATAAGTAATACATATGTATTTATTTATTTATTCATTCATACTGTGTCTGGTGGCTAACTCCACCTTTGAGAACACTTCAGCTATAGGAACGCTTTGCTTGCTTCCCGAGGGGTGTTCTTAGTTGGAGACTACTGTACCGTTAAATAAATTCAAGATCATTATTATTTTTTACTTTTATTTTACATGTGTCTCATTTTGCATAAGTAGATAGAAATTGTTTAAAATGCATATGCTGGCTTTCAATTTAAATATCAATTTGAAAACTAAACGCCCTTGGTATGTAGGATATTAATGCACCGATTTTATGAACTAGGTTTC
This sequence comes from Polyodon spathula, assembly GCF_017654505.1. Classification (NCBI taxonomy): domain Eukaryota; kingdom Metazoa; phylum Chordata; class Actinopteri; order Acipenseriformes; family Polyodontidae; genus Polyodon; species Polyodon spathula. The sequence continues at coordinate 16,055,164 of NC_054553.1, forward strand.
TCACTTGAATTACCAAGGCCTATTTATATTGCTCAATATACTGGCCAGCAGACCTACAAGAAGACCATTCAGAAATCAACGCTGACCTTCACGGTGGCATGAACTTTATATATTTAATACTGAACAATATTCTTTTTGGTAATCATTAAAAACTGAAGCTAAGATCACAGAATCTAGATAAAACCCTCCATTCTATTTAACAATAGGAATGAATTATCCACCCTGCAGAACAGGTCACCTCTGAAAGGCAGGCATGTCAATAGCTTATGTTTTGCAAAGCAATTCTTCAGCTTAAGTGCTACCCATAATACAGCAGCTATTCTACAACTTTTCCACTAGCAGCAGATTTCAGCAGATCTACAACAGTTTGTCAGCTGTGCTTGCAGGACATCATTCCAGCTGAAGGGGCCTGCACTGGGAAAATAAGGCAATCCTTATCTGCTACAATAGGGGCTTGTAATTAAATCTTGTAATTGGACCGAATGTCAAACTAAAGTGGTTTACTTAAAATATACATATATTTAAAAAGCTGGGATAGACACTTCACTGTGTGTTCAAAATCACAGCAGCAAAACCAGAGAGCTGAGCACAGCATGTATTTGTAAAGAGATCTGGATTCAATATTGCTTTCCTTGATCTCTGCAGGCTGTCAGGATGGATGTACAAGCAGGAGATTCCAGCACAGGTGTGCAGCTTTGCTGCTTCAGACTGCTCATTTATTGGTTGGGGTTCTGAAAGGACAGACATTTAACACAGAGGGGTCTATCTGATTGGTCTAAAAACACCAGAAGATTAAAACAATATTATGGTTTATATAATACAAATAGGGCTCTTTTCCAGGGTTCTGAAAACCACCACCTCTAGGACCACTGACTTACTGCTGTTATTTTTTTCACACTCTAAGGGTAGCCAACACCTGGTTCATGTCTCTGCCAGTGAGCTGGGTTTACCTTCACTGTACACTGTAGTTCGTCTAAATGTTGCAATTGATTGCCTGCTGCACCGTGCAGTCCAACATAGTGTAGGACAGATTCCCTGAATATGATAATACATGAAAGTGTATTAATGATATAACTGGACTAATTAATGAAACTGCTATGTCTTAGAGAAAAAAAAAAACTGGATTAGGAAAAAGCTCAAACTGCTGTGTCTTAAGAAAAAGGGCCCCTTGGTTCCTGGCAGGAATACTGAACTGAAGATGACCAAGGCTAGGAGGGGGGGCACCTGGACTGGGTGAGGCTGAAAGGACAATGAAAAGACTGCAAAACTACAAACACAAGCGGTTTGGTGCAAGGAAGACAAAGTACAGATGTCAATAAGTCTCAACTGCAGCAACAAGCGACTGGACGAAAGGAAGCAGACAAAGGACAAATCTCGAAGATTCGTGAGTTAAAAAGGCAAAATACACAAATGATCTCATGAAGTGGCAACTCAGCAGAGGAAAAAGATCAAAATCAAAGTGAAATTGAACATTTTGCGCTCCACATCGAATGGTAAAAAGATGCTGTCACTCTGCTAAGCAAAGCTGCAACTCCGGGACTCAAAAAAAAAAAAAAAACGGATCAAGACAGGACTCTGCCTGAAAACAGACCCAAGACGAGGAAGCAAGCTGCAAACAAGTCAACTACTACAAGCAACGAAACTGAGACCCAGCTAGAAGACTGCCGTAAAACTTACAGCGACTTTTATCAGACAAACTAGGTCTGGGTTTGCTGTACACCTACAACCACAGTATCCAAAAGAAACTAGGCCTTGCTACCTGTGTAGCTAAAAGATTCAACAAAGATAACAGAGCGGACGCACGCTGTTGTGGATTCTATACTGAGGATTGAAGACTTTGTTGCAGCTGTTTGTTCTATAGAGAATTGAAACTTTGTTGCCAAGTTCCAACGTGGGATTGAAGTACTGGACACTTCAACAGATTGAGTTTCCAAACCAGCCGACCAAAAAAGTCTTAGCTTCAAGGAACTGTTGAGTATAATTCCAGTTGCATTTTCCTTTCATGGAACTAAATTAATTAATTGTAACACATTCATATAGAATTGAACTGTTAGTTATTTAGTTTGCACACTTTGCGTATGAATTTCTGTTTATTATTTGTGTACTTAATAAAATACTACTATTGACTAAACATTCCTTGTGTCTGCACGTGAATGTATGTTTATAGTAAATCCTCAATCTCTGGAACATGTCAATTTAAATATTGTTAGTAGAGAACTAATCAATCCAGATAAACATTAAATTACTGAATTGTTCCTACAATATACTGTGCTACAGGAGGTGCCATCCTCAGAATGAGATGTTAAACTGAGGTCCTGTCTACTCTGTGGACATTAACGGACACTACGTTCCCCAATCTCTGTCAACACGGCCAGGACATTCCTGTAAAGGAGATGGTGCATCTCAGCGGATATGTCTGGATACAGAAATAAACAAGATGTCAATGTATCTATAGGTTTGAAACCTGGGTATTCATGGTTTGAAACGTATACAACTTAAGAAAATAAGAAAGTTTATAAATGAGAGGAGGCCATTCAGCCTATTTTGCTCGTTGGTTGTTAGTAGCTTATTGATCCCAAAATCTCATCAAGCAGCTTCTTGAAGGATCCCAGGGTGTCAGCTTCAACAACATTACTGGGGAGTTTGATCCAGACCCTGACAATTCTCTGTGTAAAAAAGTGCCTCCTATTTTCTGTTCTGAATGCCCCTTTGTCTAATCTCCACTTGGGACCCCTGGTCATTGTTTCTTTTTTCTTGTCAAAAAAGTCCCTTGGGTTGACATTGTCAATACCTTTTAGAATTTTGAATGCTTGAATTAGGTCGCCACGTAGTCTTCTTTGTTCAAGACTGAACAGATTCAATTCTTTTAGCCTGTCTGCATATGACATGCCTTTTAAGCCCGGAATAATTCTGGTCGCTCTTCTTTGCACTCTTTCTAGAGCAGCAATATCTTTTTTATAGCGAGGTGACCAGAACTGAACACAATATTCAAGATGAGGTCTTACTAGTGCTAGTACTAGTGCAAGACTGAATAGATTAAATTAGTTTAGCCTGTCTGCATATGACATGCCTTTTAAACCCTTGCGGTCCTATGTCGGACCAGGTCCGACATTACAATTTTCCCTTTCCAGTCCAATGTCGGACCCTGTCCGACACCATCAAAAAGACATAAAGCACAGGTCTCTAGTCATTTTTTCTCCGGAAAATGCAGAGAAAACCTTTCAATGGCAGAGTGAGACCGGAACGAGCTGAATGAAACCGAAAAAAAGGGGGCGTTTCTCATAGCCCCATGCATTACAAAGATAACACAGACATAACAATGGAGGTAGCTGCTTCTGCATCCAGGGCTAAAAGAATATCACAGACATTTGCAGAGCTTTTTGAGATGTTATAGTAATAAAATAATGACTTGGATCGCATTATTGAGGAGTTTGGTGATAAAACGAGTGATCGGGAGGGGATTTATCAGTATGAACGTCTATAAAGAGGTATGTGAAAAATACAGCGAACAAGGCGTGGTGCTTGGCTGTAGATACAGTATTGAGTGTTTTTTTTTTTTGCGATTCAATGCCTTCTGAATCTGTTTTACTCTGAGAAAAAATATTTTAAATAATGCTTGTAAAATAAACAGGACCTGACGTGCCTGACGAGCACTAAATAAATGGACCACTAAGGGTTAAACCCGGAATAATTCTGGTTGCTCTTCTTTGCACTCTTTCTAGAACAGTAATATCCTTTTTGAAGTGAGGTGACCAGAACTGAACACAACATTCAAGATGAGGTCTTACTAATGCATTGTACAGTCTTAACATTACTTCCCTTGATTTAAATCAAGAGCATCTTGATGACCTTTTTTATAGCTTCCCCACATTGTCTAGATGAAGACATTTCTGAGTCAACAAAAACTCCTAGGTCTTTTTCATAGATTCCTTCTTCAATTTCCTTATCTCCCATATGATATTTATAATGCACATTTTCATAGCCTGCACGTAATACCTTAAAAACTTTTCTATATTTATTATTATTATTATTTTTTTTTTATTTAGTCGTTGCCAATTATTTTTATTTTCTACCAATCTGAAAATGGCCAATTATTATTTAAGCTCGGGTCACCGCTACCACCCCTGCGCTGACTCAGGAGCAGCGAAGACGAGCACACGCTGTCCTCCGAAGCGTGTGCCGTCAGCCGACCGCTTCTTTACACACTGCGGATTCACCATGCAGCCGCCCAGGAGCTACAGCGTAGGAGCACAACGCAGCTCCCGGGCAGCTAACAAGCAAGCCCACAGGCGCCTGGCCAGACTACAGGGGTCGCTGGTGCGCGGTGAGCCAAGAACACCCTGGACGACCTAGACCCCTCCCCCCCCCGGCGACGCTCAGCCAATTGAGCGCCGCCTCCTGGAAATCCTATCCACGGTCAGCTGTGGAATAGTCCAGATTCGAACCGTGACATCCAGGCTATAGGGCACATCGTGCACTCACACAGAGCCCCTTTACTGGATATTAAATTTCATTTGCCATGTTTCTGCCCAGTTCTGAATCTTTTAAAGACCAATTTGAATGACCTTTGCTGCTGAAACAGCGTTTGCCACTCCTCCTATTTTTGTGTCATCTGCAAATTTAACAAGTTTGCTTACTTTACCAGAATCTAAATCATTAATGTAGATTAGGAAGAGCAGAGGACCTAATACTGTGGTACTTCACTGGTTACCTCACGTCATTTTGAGGTTTCTATTCTAATCAGTACTTTCTGTTTTCTACATGTTAACCACTCCCTAATCCATGTACATGCATTTCCTTGAATCTCTACTGTGTTCAGTCTGAGAATTAATCTTTTATGTAGGACTATGTCAAAAGTTTTCTAGAAATCTAAATAAACCATGTCATATGCTTTGCAATGATCCATTATCGATGTTGCATCCTCAAAAAAATCAAGCAGGTTAGTTAGACACTATCTCCCTTTCCTAAAACCATGTTGACCGTCTCCCAGGATACTGTTACCATATAGGTAATTTTCCATTTTGGATCTTATTATAGTTTCCATAAGTTTGCATATAATAGAAGTCAGGCTTATTGGTCTGTAGTTATCTGGTTCAATTTTGTTTCCCTTTTTGTGGATCGGTTTTATGTTTGCAATTTTCCAGTCTGTCTGTACAACCCCTGTGTCAATAGACTGTTGCATGATCTTGGTTTGCGGTTTGTAAATTACTTCTTTCATTTCTTTGAGTACTATTGGGAGGATCTCAACTGGCCCAGGGGATTTGTTTATTTTAAGAGCTCCTAGTCCCTTTAACACTTCTGCCTCAGTTATGCTAAAGTTATTAAAACTGGATAGGAACAGGTTGACACGTGGGGCATGTTGTCAGTATCTTCCTTTGTAAAAACTTGTGAAAAGTAATCATTTAATATATTTGCTATTTTTTTTCTTCGTCTATGATTTTGCCATGTGTATCTCTTAGACATTTAACCTCCTCTTTGACTGTTCTTTTGCTGTTGTAATATTGAAAACAAATTTTGGAATTGGTTTTAGCCCCCTTAGCAATGTTCATTTCTATCTCTCTCAGCCTTTCTAACTTCCTTTTTGACGTGTGTTTGCAGTTCCAAGTACTCTTTCTGTGTACTTTGTTTTTGGTCCTTTTTTAATGCTCTGTAAAGTGCCTTTTTTCTCTGAATATTTTTTTTTTAATTGATCTATTAAACCATTTTGGCAATTTTGTTTTAGATTTAGATTTGTCTGCTTTTGGGATGCAATTGTTTTGTGTTTCTAGTACTGCATTTAAAAAAAAAAAACAGCCATCCTTTTTCTGTGGATTTTTTGGCTATTTTACTCCAATCTACTTCTGTTAGTCTCTGTTTCATACCTTCATAGTTTGCCTTTCTAAAATTGTAAACCTTAGATTTAGTCATTACTTTTTGGGTTTTAAAAAGCACTTAAAATAAGACCATGTTGTGGTCTGAGTTTGCCAGTGGTTCTCTGTGTGGTCTTCGTTATTTGAAAAGTCTAAATCAAGGCATGTCTTCCCTCCAGTTGATGCCTTGACAAATTGCATTAGGAAGCAGTCATTTTTCTGCCTCTTCTGTCCTACCTGTCTTTCCTATACAATGTATACCCACAAATAAATCCGTCTCCATCACTCTCGGACAACCAAATTTCTGTAACACCTATCACATCATAGTTACTTGTTAGTGCAGTAGCTTCAAGTTCTAACATTTTGTTTCTGATACTTCTAGGGTATATAATATAGAATATACTATATAGGGTATTCAAGGGTTGAAACAAGGGTATTCAAAAGTCGAAACAAGGGTATTCAAAAGTTGAAACAAGGGTATTCTAGGGTTGAAACGAGGGTATTCAAAGGTTAAAGCTAGGGTATTCAAAGGTTGAGACGATGGTTTCATGGTTTGAGATGAGGGTTTTCATGGTTTGAGACAAGGGTATTCATGGGTTGAGACGCAAGAGTATTCATGGTTTGAGACGCAAGGATATTCATGGTTTGAGATGCAAGGGTATTCATGGTTCGAGACGCAAGGGTATTCATGGTTCGAGACGCAAGGGTATTCAAGAGTTGAGACGAGGGTATTGATGGTTTGAGACGATGGTATTCCAGAAATCCTTCCTCCTGACCCATTTACTGTGTTTTACAAGCCTATAGTACATATGAAGAATGCACACAATCCAGCTAGGTTTATTATTTTGGAAAATAGAAATCAAAACATTCAGTCAAATGTATGCTATTCGTTATGGACAAATAATTGAAGCCCATGTGTTTCCTGAGGACAGATACGGATATGTGAAGTACATGAAGCACGATGGTGTAGTTCTATTAATTACATGTACAGTAAAATAAATACCAGCAGATGCTTGACACAGACCAGTCTGCTTCCACTGACCAGCAAACAAGTGCCAAATAATAGAAATAAACTGTGAAAATAAGTACAGTCATACTGTAATCGAGAATATTAAACCATTTGACACTCAACAGGCTTGGTACAGTACTCTATAAAATCAATTTTGAAAGGTATTTGAAAACCTTTGTTAGCAGTCCTTCAAAGCAGTGCAAATGGAGAAATCTTGAATCTAATCATTAATCTAGGCTACATGCATGACAAACACTTACCCAATTCACCCGCTGCATTCCTACCGCCCACTGCATAGAGATGTCCTTTGAGGGCACTTAGGTGGAAGAAAGTGCGCTTTTCATTGAGAGATGCCACCTGCATCCACTTGTTATAGCGAGGGTCAAATCGGAATACAGTGTCCACAGCAGTCTTTCCTTTCGTGTCGTAATTACTCTGTCCACCAACCACATACAGGAAGTTGCCAATCACTGCAATGCCATGTTGGTACCGTGGGGCATCCATGGGAGCCAATGATTTCCACTCATGTGCCTTTTCATCAAACAATCGCAGCTCTTTGCTAACAACCAGCTGCTGCCGTAAAACTCCCCCCAAAGTTATCAAGTGTGTGCTATCAGATCGAATAGCAGTTCTTTCTGACTGCATGACAGGTTGCATGTAGGGCATCATTTGGTAATTGCTGGCTTCCAGTAAAAGGTTCACACATGTGTTGTCTGTTCTCATGAAATCTACTGTCTGCACATGGTTTATAAGCTCCTGTGGGCTCATGAGAGGAAAGCGAATGTTCTTCATTAGTTTGGAGGAGTAGTCCATCCTGGAGTCTTCGTACCGTAGCCAGCGGCAGGCAGCTTTAAACAAGTCCAGCTCGCTGCAGTGCTTGAGGCTGTTGCTGGAAAGTACAAAGGCTAGCCTGTCAAATGGGAGCTTCACAAACTCTCCAGTGCTCAGCAAGGACAGGAAGTTTTTTAAGATGAAATTATTTACATATTTATCCACCTCTGTAAGGTTATAGGTGTTTGCAATGCGCCCAATTTCAACACAGTTGTCCAAAGTAACCTAAAAAGAAATCCAGAAGAAAAAGAAAATAAGGAGGTATGCAAAACAAGTTGTTTATAGTGAAGTAACCAGAAGTGAGAACTAAGACTGTTACTGGAAGGCAGTTCTGTTTAATAAATGATGTGAATATCAACTTGCTTGTGGTTTTTACATGCAATATCTATTCATTTTAAATATGTTGGCAAGAAAAACAACAAGAAGCTTTTGATAAAATGGATGGGATGTAAAAACCAAAGTCCTATTGCAAGTGATCCTGTGGCGATTGTTGATGCATAGTTCATCACTTAGTCTCTAAAAGTGTCTGCTAAATGACCAAATAATAATAATAATAATAATAAAATAATAATAATAAATAATGGTCTATAAGCTTTTTTTTTTTTTTTTTTTTTTTTTTTAATGAGCAATGTATTTGTCAGTTGACAGAAATAACTGCACAGACTTTCTTCAGGTTAGTGGTTGGTGGAAGCATTTTCCATGCACTTGCACCCTTTGTTGGAGTCCAGTATTATGCAATTAAAATAAAATACAGAACAGTATAGATCTGTTAACAGTATCTAATTAAAATACAGATAATGGATAATAAGAGGAAATGGAATTAGCTGCTATATAAAAAGAATGCATTCATTTAATTACTGAAATCCCAGTCGTAATACCTTTATCATAAAACCCATGACTGATATATGGATTACAATATACTTTGTTAGCCAATGCTCCACATGAAAAGCAACCATTGGCTACAACTGTGACATTGTGCACTACACACATTTCACCTGAGTAGTGTATTTGGGGTCAAAGCATGTTACTGACTGCAAAGGATGTCAGTCAAAAGGAGAAGTTGGTGGTTAATGATAGGAAAGAAGAAGCTGAAGTAGAGACAATTTCACTGCCCAGATGAAAAATACCATCTGAAAGTAAGTCTTGCAAACAGATTTCTTCAACCTACTGTAGTATCAGATACCATGTTTTAAAAAGAACATACATGTAAAACTGCACATTTAAGGCCTACAATATATAGCAAATGGAAGTGCATGACAGGTTGGAAGTATTGAGTGCTGTGAATCATGTGGTAGCTCGAGGCAAGGCAAGGAATAAGCGATTCATTTCTGCAGCTCACTTCTGTAATAAACGTGACAATACAGTGATGTTCAGGTGATTGACTAATTAATTTCTACAGTACATGAATTGTGCTTTTTAAATCAATGCTGATATTGCACTGCCCTCATTAACAAATAAACCAGGGCTTAGGCAGGCAACCAGGAAATGGAATGAGAATATTACAGATAATTCATCAAGAGTGATTCAAACACTGGAAGCCCCAAGAAGACATTTCCATCATTTACAAAACCTGGGAGGCCACGCCATCCAGTATCTTAGCTTTCAAAGTGTGTCTTTTTCAGTTCTATGTAGATGATTGAATTGCTTGTCTGCTGTGGCGAGGGATGTTTTTCAGTTCTATGTAGATTTAAGAGGTCATCAATAACAAATGTCAGGCCAAAAGAGAACAATGGCTGTGTCTTCTGCTCATGTCTTGTGTTTTTCTCATGCTAGTTACAGTAAAACTGCAAGATTTGCTCCATTTAATGTTAAGATTAGAATTTCTTGTACAGAAAATTTAAATCTAAAGTTTTTCTCATCTCAGCTTCGCTGTGTAATAACCCCATAATGCTATTTCTATTAAGCTCAATGTGTGTCCCTATTACTAAGACAACTGCATTTCAGCTCCAAGGCAGACTAGGAAACCTTTCACTGACAAAGGAATCTGCAGCCAGCAAGGAGATTCACTGAAGTCTCTGACCTTTCTCAGGGAGCTGAGCCAGTGATTGTCTACACCAGCCAATGTACTGAAAAGCCTGGCAAAGATAAAGAAACTGTGCTTAATTTTCAAGATGGATGCCCAATTTGACAAACTCTCCATTCACTACAAAACTCTCCCATTTATTTTATTTTCACAATTCTAAACAAATTTTAGTGTAAGGGGGGTGGGGGGGGAAATCACTAAATGCAAATATAAGCAATTAAACAGTGAAATACAGCCACACCCACAGCCCCATTTTGTCTTCTGTTGTACCCATGGAAATTCATCCATGATTGCGACAGTGTGTACAGATTGGCACACTTGTGCAACAGACAATGCATAAGACAGACACATCACCTGAAAACAACCACAGTTATATCCCACATAAAACAATAGTTGACAGAAAATACACGAACAAATTAGAACAGGAAAAACAGAAGTCCCCATTAAAGACTTGGATTTTATTTGTCCAAACATTTTTCAAACTTTGTTTTTGAAGGTAGCAGTTGACCTGCTCTATGGTTCAACATGAATAACTAATGACAGCCCTGTCTGCTGGAATTGATGGGCTATGTGTCTTCAAAATGAAAGCATTTCTACATTTTACCACCTACTTAAAATGCAGGGAATGTTACGAAACATTCTCCATTGTAGATTTTGGATGAGTAAAACCCTGAAAATTATCATTCCCCAGTACGTTCTGATTTGAGCAGTATGCTGCCCTGCAAGATGAATCCGTAGGTACAGAGCAGCTAGCGCAGGTACAATTCTCACACCACTGTCATTGGCAAAGAAGGATCCAGCACTGCAACAGTGTGGCAGGGTGCCACAGTCAAACTTAATGCCAGGAAGCTTGTTAGCTTGACCATAATGAACTACAGCAACCTAGTCCCCAACCCAGGACAAACACAAGCTATATAAGATCATCAGTGAATGACGTTAAATATCAAAACGAAAGGGTTGCCTTACCCCCGATATGAGAAACACTTTACAGAAGTCCAGGACTGGCAGGATCTGCAAGAAGCTGGCAGCTTCCAGTGTGTCCTGCAAGTTTTCCATGTTAAGAGAGAGCTTTGCGGTGTAAATGAAGTCAATAATCTTCTTGAGGCCTATTCGGTTTACTCCATGAAGCTTGATGCACATAAGGTCTTGTTCCTTCATTCCACCTAGGTGAGGAAAGGCAGCAGAACAAGACAAATTCATTAATAAATGGCATCTTTAACAACCTCTTTATGTATCTTCTGTTCTTTGGTTCACTTTACCCCACACCAAGCACAGTACATCCAACTTTACTCTGTCACCGTATAAACACACTACCTTTGATTAGACTTTTACACACAAAATCTTTCAGTACAAAATAGGACATGGTTATGGTACACTGCAGCTTTAAATAATAGTACTGGCATTTTTTTTATTTTTTTACCTGTGAACATGGCTTTAAAATAATCACTGGCTGATGCCATCATTGCCCTATGAACAGGAAAAGCTTCTTCCCCATCCCCAGGTAGCAGCGTCACGTCACAGAGTAAGCCTTCTATCCGCAGCTGGTCGAAGCCCTGCAACAACCAGTGTAAAATGTATAAATAGACTGCCCTGAGGGCACAGTACAGCAGTACCCAGCACATGGATCCCTTTAACAATCATGAATGTGGAATGCATTAATGTCAGCACTCAACAGGTAAAGCAGTAAACTGAACACTGCAGTCAGAGACATAGGGTGGTTAAAATGATCTATTCTACCTCACAGATTGATATACTATTCTATCTGCTAATACCTTTATTGAAATTAAGTTGACCAGACATCCTGACAAAATCGGGATCGTCCCGTTATTAGGAACTTTGTCCCGCTTCCCAATCGAGATGCTGTCGGGACGTCATTTGACCCGATTTGTAGAGTAAACATTGAAAACCCAGGTGTAGAATTTTTCTTTTCTCGTTAGGATATTTCATATATAAGAACATAAGAACATAAGAAAGTTTACAAACGAGAGGAGGCCATTCGGCCCATCTTGCTCGTTTGGTTGTTAGTAGCTTATTGATCCCAAAATCTCATCAAGCAGCTTCTTGAAGGATCCCAGGGTGTCAGCTTCAACAACATTACTGGGGAGTTGATTCCAGACCCTCACAATTCTCTGTGTAAAAAAGTGTCTCCTATTTTCTGTTCTGAATGCCCCTTTTTCTAAACTCCATTTGTGACCCCTGGTCCTTGTTTCTTTTTTCAGGCTGAAAAAAGTCCCTTGGGTCGACATTGTCAATACCTTTTAGAATTTTGAATGCTTGAATTAGGTCGCCACGTAGTCTTCTTTGTTCAAGACTGAACAGATTCAATTCTTTTAGCCTGTCTGCATATGACATGCCTTTTAAGCCCGGAATAATTCTGGTCGCTCTTCTTTGCACTCTTTCTAGAGCAGCAATATTTTTTTTATAACGAGGTGACCAGAACTGAACACAATATTCAAGATGAGGTCTTACTAGTGCATTGTACAGTTTTAACATTACTTCCCTTGATTTAAATTCAACACTTTTCACAATGTATCCGAGCATCTTGTTAGCCTTTTTTATAGCTTCCCCACATTGTCTAGATGAAGACATTTCTGAGTCAACAAAAACTCCTAGGTCTTTTTCATAGATTCCTTCTCCAATTTCAATATCTCCCATATGATATTTATAATGTACATTTTTATTTCCTGCGTGCAGTACCTTACACTTTTCTCTATTAAATGTAATTTGCCATGTGTCTGCCCAGTTCTGAATCTTGTCTAGATCATTTTGAATGACCTTTGCTGCTGCAACAGTGTTTGCCACTCCTCCTACTTTTGTGTCGTCTGCAAATTTAACAAGTTTGCTTACTATACCAGAATCTAAATCATTAATGTAGATTAGGAATAGCAGAGGACCTAATACTGATCCCTGTGGTACACCGCTGGTTACCACACTCCATTCTGAGGTTTTTCCTCTAATCAGTACTTTCTGTTTTCTACATGTTAACCACTCCCTAATCCATGTACATGTGTTTCCTTGAATCCCAACTGCGTTCAGTTTGAGAATTAATCTTTTGTGCGGGACTTTGTCAAAAGCTTTCTGGAAATCTAAATAAACCATGTCATATGCTTTGCAATTATCCATTATCGATGTTGCATCCTCAAAAAAAATCAAGCAAGTTAGTTAGACACGATCTCCCTTTCCTAAAACCATGTTGACTGTCTCCCAGTACCCTGTTACCATATAGGTAATTTTCCATTTTGGATCTTATTATAGTTTCCATAAGTTTGCATATAATAGAAGTCAGGCTTACTGGTCTGTAGTTACCTGGTTCAGTTTTGTTTCCCTTTTTGTGGATCGGTATTACGTTTGCAATTTTCCAGTCTGTCGGTACCACCCCTGTGTCAAGAGACTGCTGCATGATCTTGGTTAGCGGTTTGTAAATTACTTCTTTCATTTCTTTGAGTACTACTGGGAGGATCTCATCCGGCCCAGGGGATTTGTTTATTTTAAGAGCTCCTAGTCCCTTTAACACTTCTGCCTCAGTTATGCTAAAGTTATTTAAAACTGGATAGGAACTGGATGACATGTGGGGCATGTTGTCAGTATCTTCCTTTGTAAAAACTTGTGAAAAGTAATCATTTAATATATTTGCTATTTTTTTTTTCTTCATCTACGATTTTGCCATTTGTATCTCTTAAACATTTAATCTCCTCTTTGAATGTTCTCTTGCTGTTGTAATATTGGAAAAACATTTTGGAATTGGTTTTAGCTCCCTTAGCAATGTTCATTTCTATTTCTCTCTTGGCCTTTCTAACTTCCTTTTTGACTTGCGTTTGCAGTTCTGTGTACTCTTTCTGCGTACTTTCTTTTTGGTCCTTTTTTAATGCTCTGTAAAGTGCCTTTTTTCGCTGAATATTTTTTTTAATTGATCTATTAAACCATTTTGGCAATTTAGTTTTACATTTAGATTTGTCTACTTTAGGGATATAATTGTTTTGCGCCTCTAGTACTACATTTTTGAAGAACAACCATCCTTCTTCTGTGGGTGTTTTCTCTATTTTACTCCAATCTACTTCTGTTAGTCTCTGTTTCATACCTTCATAGTTTGCTTTTCTAAAATTGTAAACCTTAGCTTTAGTCTTTACTTTTGGGGATTTAAAAAACACTTCAAATGAGACCATGTTGTGGTCTGAGTTTGCCAATGGTTCTCTGACCTCTGTTTTAGTTATTCTATCTTCGTTATTTGAAAAGACTAAATCAAGGCATGCCTCCCCTCTAGTCGGTGCCTTGACAAATTGTGTTAGGAAGCAGTCATTTGTCATTTCCACCATTTCTATTTCATCCTTCGCGCTACCCACTGGGTTTTCCCATTTTATTTGGGGGAAGTTGAAATCCCCCATTAGTATGGCTTCTCCTTTGCTACACACATTTCTAACGTCATTGTATAACAGATTATTGTGCTCACCGTCTGAATCTGGCGGTCTATAGCATGCTCCTATTATTATGCCTTTTGAATTTTTGTCCGTTATTCTGACCCATATTGATTCGGTTTTATTTTCTTCGTCCAGGTTTAACACCTGGGCTTCAAGACTGTTTCTTATGTATAGCGCTACCCCTCCTCCTCTTCTGTCCTGCCTGTCTTTCCTATACAGTGTATACCCACAAATATTATATTCGTCCCCATCACTCTCAGATAACCACGTTTCTGTAACACCTATCACATCATAGTTACCTGTTAGTGCAGTAGCTTCAAGTTCTAGAATTTTGTTTCTGATACTTCTAGCATTTAGATATGCTAGAAGTATCAGAAACTATAAGCAATATCAGCATTGATTTAAAAAGCACAATTCATGTACTGTAGAAATTAATTAGTCAATCACCTGAACATCGCTGTATTGTCACGTTTATTACAGAAGTCTTACCTGAGTTGTTGTTCTTGTTTTGATGCGGTCTCCCTTCTGTTTTTTTGTTGATTTCTCCCCCCTTCCTTTCTAGTTTAAATGCTTCTGAACTTGCTCAAGGATCTTTTCTCCAAGTAGACTGGTTCCCTTGTTATTTAAATGCAGTCCATCCCGTCTATACAGATAGTCCTCGTTGTAGAATGTGGTCCAATGATCAAGATAGGTGAAGCCTTCCCGTGTGCACCACGTCTTCAGCCATGCGTTTTGATTAATTATTTTCAGCTGTCCATATGGTCCTTTGCAAGGTGCGGGTAGTATACTAGAAAATACCACAGTTTTGGTGTTCTCTTTTAATTTCCTTCCTAGCTCTCTGAATTTGTTTTGCAGGGATTTTGGTCTGTCTCTTCCAATGTTGTTTGTACCGATGTGGACGACTACTACCGGGTCGTCTCCTGTTCGTTCCAGGAGCCTGTCCACGTTCTCAGTGATGTGCTTGACCGAGGCTCCCGGAAGGCAGCACACTGTTGTAGTAAGGGGGTCCAAACTGCGAATTGAACTTGCTGTGTTTCTCAATATGGAGTCCCCAACAATCACGACCTCCCTTCTTTTTGCTGTCTGGTCACCACTGTCAATAGGGTCCTGGATGTTGTTCCTTTCATTCTCTTGTTGTTGGTTCTGCTCATCAAAATTCTGAAGTGACTCAAATCTGTTGGCTGTTTTGATTTCTGGTGGTTGTGTTTGACGAAGTTTCTTTTTTTCCCTGCTTCTGCCTACCTGAACCCAGCTGTTCTGACCTTCTATCTCCCTGGTGGCTTTCAGTCTGTTAGGGGTGATGCAGACTTCCATGAATTGTGGGTGTGCCAGTTCCTCAAGATCCTGTTGCTGTCTCACTTCTTCCAGCTCCATTTCTAGCATACTTACTAGTTTATGCAAATCCTGGATCGCGCGGCACTTTACGCACACTTGGTTTAGCTCCGCTGGGTTTTCTCGGATTTCCCACATCAAGCAGGTGTCACAGATTACTGGCTTGAAGACCATGTTGAGGTTTTTTTTTTTTTTTAAGTTTAGTTTCTTCTGCAGCCGTCAACCTGCTTTCAAACTGCTTCGAAACTGCTCTGTACTTTTCCACGCCTGTACTTCTCCCACTCGCTGTCGCTGGGAAGACTGCCTCGTTTAACTGCGTTGTTCTGCTGTGCTGTTGGCTCCTCCCCTCGCCCGTGTCTCAAAACGGCGCTGAATTTGAATCAGCTGCTCCGAGTTTCAGCTTGTTTGTTATCAGAAAAACACACGCGGCTGTTTGACTTTGAGCTGCTGCTGTGTTTCCCCAATGTCCTCTGTTTTCTGATTAAAGCAATTCAAGATGCAATTTCTCCTTTCTGCTTCTAAACTGCTCTGTACTTTTCCACGCCTGTACTTCTCCCACTCGCTGTCGCTGGGAAGACTGCCTCGTTTAGTTAGACTGCGTTGTTCTGCTGTGCTGTTGGCTCCTCCCCTCGCCCGTGTCTCAAAACGGCGCTGAATTTGAATCAGCTGCTCCGAGTTTCAGCTTGTTTGTTATCAGAAAAACACACGCGGCTGTTTGCCTTTGAGCTGCTGCTGTGTTTCCCCAATGTCCTCTGTTTTCTGATTAAAGCAATTCAAGATGCAATTTCTCCTTTCTGCTTCGAAACTGCTCTGTACTTTTCCACGCCTGTACTTCTCCCACTCGCTGTCGCTTCCACTCGCTGTCGCTGGGAAGACTGCCTCGTTTAACTGCGTTGTTCTGCTGTGCTGTTGGCTCCTCCCCTCGCCCGTGGCTGCTGTACTGCCTCGCAGTGCAACAGCATACTCTACTGGTTTAGGGCGTGTTGTTTGAGTGAGTTGTTTGCATTGGATCTATCCAATCACATTAACCTGCAGTTACATGATGCAGTATGCGTCACATGTTTTTCTTGGTGTCCACGCCTGTGCGTCTGGTTTTACTGGCGCAGTGTCATGATGGCTGGTGTTGTTTACAAGCCTATCGCTAAAAAGCAAAAAAGACAAGTGCAAGTACCGAACGCAGGGGGGGTGGGGGGGGTGGGGTCCTGCATCCACTGAATTGGTTGGAAGTGCAAGGCAAAGCTTTGGCAAGTTATACAGATGTGGACATCAATTAGAAACAATCCCAAAACTCGGTTACTCGAAGGTATCTGGCATTCTCTAATAAAGTCCATATATGCAACATGTTCGTTGTCATGTTATTTGTTCCATGCAGGAATTTATTTTATCAGTACCGAGTCAAAAAAAAGAAAACATGCCTATTCGGGCATGTTGTTTGAACCGAGGTAGCTGTGCTTGTACCTGTAGTGCTGATTTAACTTGGAAACAACCAACACAGGAATACTTTTTTGTCTGCACTGACTTTCCAGTATGTTTTCTGAAAGCTGTTTGTTTTACATTCTGTTTAGCAGCCTCTGTAGTAGCTTTTTATTTAATCTGTGATTCTGAAGTTATAGTGATCAATCATATTTTCTTTAAGTCACATTACAAGATGTGCAAAACAATTACCTCCATCTGCATGTACAGTTTCTTTGGGAAATGTCTTGACACGATCCTCAGCCAAAATATACTTTGCTTGTTTTGCTTTGTCGTCTATTTTTGGTATTTTCCGTCTAATGCTGAAAACTAGATTTTAGCAAGCTAAATCAAAACTATGCAGCAATGACTTTGTCCCAGGTGCTACGTACAGTACAACAGGTCATAGACAAGCCAGTACAGTACAGCACTGATAGGCTGATTAAAACATCACTGGCATTTGAAATGTAAGCGCTTTGGAGTATTTATTTTTTTTAATTATATTTCTCTAAGTTTTTGTTTTTGCCTAAGTGCAATGCACACAGGAAGTCGAAGGAAAAAAAAGCCTATCTACAGAAGAAAGAACACAGTTTGCGTCGCTTGCGTTGTGCAGTAGTTCATGAGGTTTCTTTCCTCCCCTCACCAACTGAGTGTGTCCTGATTTTTCACTCTTGCTATCTGGTCACCCTAATTGCAAAGTGTGTATTGTCATTCATCTGAGCTATGTTCATGACATCAGTGACACATATCCTAGTTTTTAAACCACATTGCAGCATCTACCTCATGAACACATTCTATCTAAAGCCTTGTGTTGAAGGAATGATCCACTAAACGGATTCTGTCTATGCCCTTGAGTGCAGCCTTGTACTTATGAAATGTTACCGCAAGCTGTACTACAATGAGAAGATACCAAGCACTTTCAGACACAGTGTTTCTGGGGTGCTGTGGGCAAACACAACTACTGATTTTGCAAGCCAGCATTTGAATTTCAGCAAATATAAATAATTCCATCTTGCTTATGTAATGGTAGAAGTTATGGTTATTCAGCAAGAGAACTTGCAGCAGTGTACCAGGTGACATTAAAACTGCAGGTGGTGAGGGTCACTTTTAAAACAGTACATTTCTACCAACACTAACAGTTACCGTGTACCAGTGGCAACAATAAAAACAAAAACAAAGAAACCAAAATAGTTTGCTGACTGTAGAGATTGCAAACAGATGTAAAACCTCAAATTGGAACAAATCGGATATTATGGATTGCTATACAGTACATCCTCGCTATAACGAACCTGTTGGGGTCCAAGCCTTTTGTTCGTTATATCGAGGGGTTCGTTATAGCGAAAGGACAATCAAAATGAATGATAAACTGCTAAAGTTAATGATATGAGATCGTGAATACAAGTAGAACTACATGTACCTGTTCGTCTGATGTATGCAGTACTCTGCCTTTGCTTTATCCTGTTCGTTAAAGAATTAAAAAGCAGTACAGAAAGCAGAAATCCTAAATTGAACTTATTCAAAATCAATCTGACACGAATTGTCAAAGTGCACCAAATCTTAATCCAACATGCAAGAATCAACTGCGCTTTTATTCCAAATCATCCAGACATGAAGAGTTCCATCAGATCCTCAAGTTTATTTTTCTTTAATCAATTTTGCTTTGCCTCATCATTGCTGAACAAGCCAAAAAAGTGCTTTTTGACAACCTATTTTCACAGAGATATGCCTCCGTTACTATTTTCAAATGATCAATATAGTTTCCAGCTTTGTTGCAACATAAAATTATTTTTGTTTTGGATTTATAGTTACACAGTGCATGTTTTTTATTAAGACAAAACAGCTGACTTCACTGCGGAGGTGGTGTCCCGGGCATACGGACCAGTAAGTTGACAGTGTGGGTTTATATGATTTAAAAAAAAAATTATAATTTTTTTTTTTTTTATTTGGGGTGGGTGTACTGTATTTATGTAGGCTTTTCTCCGTACAATTCTGGGCTTGTTGTCTTGTATCATACTTTTTTTTTTTTTTTTTGGAGAAGTGAGAACATTGTGATCATACAGTTCATAATACATTCCCACTTAATGAAATATTGAAGTGAGGTTTTCTAGAGTCTGTCTTTTCTTAACCTGCAAGGGCACTCAAACCTCGTACTGACGCTTTGCGCAGCACTACAAGCAGAGACAAGGCGGAGTTACATTCGTTCCTCGTACTGACGCTTTGCACAGCACTACAAGCAGAGACAAGGCGGAGTTACATTCATTCCTCGTACTGATGCTTTGCACAGCACTACAAGCAGAGACAAGGCGGAGTTACATTTGTTCCTCGTACTGACGCTTTGCACAGCATTACAAGCGGAGACAAGGCGGAGTTACATTCGTTCCTCGTAGTGACGCTTTGCACAGCACTACAAGCAGAGACAAGGCGGAGTTACATTTATTGATTGGAAAGTAATCTGGAAACTAATAGCATAAAAACAACTTCCCAAGCTCCATTCACTGTGCATTGTATGATCCTGGATTCAGTCAGTCAAATAAAATAAAAAAAAAAATCATTTTCTAGGCTAATTATCGTATTAAAAGTAATCCACTTTTAAAAAAGTTTTATCCAGGACCTTAATATTAATTTTGCTGGGCAGTTATTACGACTCAAAGTCAGAACTACAGCGGCATGTTGTGCTGTGTGAATATCCCATACCGGCACATATTTTTTGATGGCTCTGGACCACCTCGCGAGGCAGTTCAGAGACGGCACAGACCCGTGGGTTCTGAAGCACCTCGCGAGGCAGTTCAGAGACGGCACAGACCCATGGGCTCTGAAGCACCTTGCGAGGCAGTTCAGAGACAGCATAGACCCTTGTGAAGAACTATGCCGGCACTGAAGCACTATGGGAGGCGTGTATTAAAAGGCAACGCCCCACATGACTATATATCAGATGTACATATAAAAATGTATCACTGTGTTGGAGTTCCCTTACCCAAGTCAAGCATTCAAACGACCATCCTTTATGCAAAGCAAATCGTTAGGTTATTATCATAACCCTGGTTCTCTCAAATAGAAATATTAACCATCACTAATGGGTTATTCCCCTTTAAGAACCCAAGAACTGAAGCATATACGCCAACAAACTCTCACGAGAGTGCATGACACAGCGAGAGTTGCCCCGACAAAAGCACACTGCGGCCATTTGCAAATTCTCTTTTACTTTTCAGTCTTGTGGCTCCACAGAGACCGCGAAGACCGATGGTTAATATTTCTATTTCATTGAACCAGGGTTACGATAATAACTTAACGTTCTCGAACAAATACGAAATATGAACCACCACTAATGGTTAAGTATACCCAATCTGTCAGGACAGGAACAAGACTCCTCTGAGCTAATGGTGCGAGCTGTCTTAAGGTAACTAGGTTACCCACCTGTCAATCCGTGGTTCAGGGGACGGCCTCTGAAGCAGCCCTCAGCACCCATGATCCAAATTCAGGATCCAGCGCATCCACGATGTTCATCCTGTAAAACCTTGTGAATGTATGGGGAGTCGCCCATACTGCTGCATTGCATATGTCCGTGACAGATACGCCTTATAACATCGCCCAAGAAGTGGCCTGCTCCCTAGTGGAATGGTCAGTTATCTTCTCCGTGCAGAGGCAACTTGGAAATTTGATATGCCATCTTCACGGACTCCGTTAGCCACCAAGATAGGCGCGGTTTGGACAGATCCTGCCCTTGCTCCGATTGGCGCCAACCTTTTGTCTTCTCCACATAGTACGCCAGTGCCCTCACCGGGCACAGTGTGTGGAGCATCCTGTCTCTGTCAGATTGGAAAGGAGATAGGGTGAAAGGCCTCCAACTCCACCGACACCGACTGACACGAAAAAACGATATTGTCTTTGGTAAAAATGAAGAGTTTGTCTGGAGTGTCACTCGTGACCTCCCTTGTGTAAAAAACAAACAAGCTTTAGCCACGGATAGGGCCTGTAGCTCACTTACTCGCTTTGCGGAAGTGACAGCTACCAAAAAAGCTGTTTTAAAAGACAAGAATTTGAGCTCTGCAGACTGCATGGGCTCAAAAAGTGGTTTTGCGAGTGCATTCAGCACGACACTCAACCGCCAGTGGGGAACAACGTCCCTTTTCAGGGGACAAAGCCTCCTAGCCCCTTTCGGAAACTGTCCCGCCAGGAAATGTACTCCTGGGGAGACAGAGTCAATCTTAACATGGCAAACAGAAATAGCTGTCAGGTAATCTTTTAAAGTAGAAGGGCTCTTCCCTTCATCCAACAGCTCTTGTCAATCACCCTATCAGACAGACAGAGACAGCTCAAATGCAACCGCTCAGGGGCCAAACCCAGAGCTGCAGGCTCAATGGGTCATGGTGTCAGAGACTGCTCTGTGCCTGACTGAACAGCTTGTGGCGACCGGGCAATTCCCATGGTTGTCCACACAGGAGCTGTATCAATGAGGTAAACCAGGCTCTCTTGGGCCAGTGAGATGCTACTAGTAGGACCATGGCCCTGTCCTGTCTGATCTTCTCCAGACACAGCGGTAGCAGTGCTAAAGGCGGGAACGCATACAGTGGTCATGCTGGCCACTGGTGAGCCAGTGCATCGATCCAGACACCCTTCGTTTCTCTTTATGTAGAAACGCAGGGTGCAATGAGTCAAAGAGATCGATCTCCACTGTCCCAAACCGCTCCCATATGAGGCTCACTAACTCGGGATGGAGTCTCCAATCTATACCGTCCTGAACCTGCCTCAAAAGGAGTTCCGCCGCTGTGTTTACCACTCCTGGTAGACGAATCGCTCTGAGTGAGAGGAGGTGGGTGTGTGCCCAGAGCAGAAGCCTGATGACCACCCTGTTCAGACTGAGCGACCTCGTACCACCTTGGTGGTAGATGTAACCCACCACTGTTGTGTTGTCCATCCGGACAAGTACATGTCTCCCCTTGATCTCCTCCAGAAAGAACTGAAGGGTTAGAAACACCGCTTGCAGTTCCAGAAGATTTATGTGCCGGTCCCGCCAAAGGGGATGCCACACCCCTTGTGCACCCCGACCATTCCACACTCCACCCCAACCGTGATTGGAGGCATCGGTGGTGATCACTTCTCTTCTTGTGACTGTTCCCAGCCTGACGCCTAAGCGCAGGTTGGTTGGTTGTTTCCACCAAGAGAGAATCTGGAGACAGTATCTGGACACTGTCACTAAGTGGTTGCGGTTCAGCATTAGGTGAGGGACCATCCTGTTGAACCAAACCTGTAGGGGCCGCATATGTAGAAGGCCCAGGGGAAGGGAGAAGCTGCGGCCATCAAGCCCAGAAGTTTCTGGAATGTCACCACTGGTAAAGCTCTGCCAAACCGGAATAGGTCTAGAAAGGCCGACATGCTTGTCACCCTGTCATCCGACAGAGCAGCTGTCATGGAGCGACAGTCCAGACTCAGAACCAAGTAGCCCACTACTGGGTTGGCTTCAACTGACTTTTCGCATGATTCACTTTCAGACCTAGTCTGAAGAGGTGATCAGTGATGCGTTGCGTGTGTTGTCGTGCCTGACCTAGCAACTCCACACAAATGAGCCATTTGTCCAGGTAGTTTTGAACTCTGATACCCTCGAGTCTCAGAGTGGCCAGAGCAGCGTCCATGCATTTCGTAAAAAAGCGTGGCGTTATGGACAGGCCAAATGGCAGTACACCAAACTCGTAGCCTTTTCCTTGAGAGGCGAACCGAAGGTACTTCCGGTGCCTTGGTTTTATGGAAACGTGGAAATAGGCGTCCTGGAAGTCCACTGTCGTGAACCAGTCGCTTGGCCTGATGAACTGCGACAGGCGTCGCAGGGTCGACATCTTGAACCACCTGCGGCTCAGGTACAGGTTGACCTGTCTTAGATCGAGGAATCGGTCTGAGGCTGCCGTCCCGTTTGGGCACCAGAAAGTATTTTGAGTAGAACCCTCCAACCATGTAGGAGGGTGGTAAGATGCAAATAGCCTGCTTGTGCAGGAGGGTTCCTAGCTCCCGAGTCAGTGAGTCGTTGGCTAGGGGGCCCTTGGCCAGCGTCTGGACCATGCCCCGAAAGGGGGGTGCTCCATGACTGAATTGTAAGGAGTATCCCCGACGTATAGTGGTGAGCACCAAAGAATCATGGGTGCATTGGTCCCAGGAGTCCAGACAGTCCCTGGAGAAGGGGCCCTGGGCCTGTGGCAGCAATATCCTAGGGCTGCTGCTTCAACTTTGGCACCTGCGGTTTCTTGCCAGGCGTGTTGCGCTGAAACCACTTGTCCCAACCACATCCTCGGCCCGACGTACCAGCAACTGCTGGAAGATCCCATGGACCACCCTGAGGCTGCCACTGTGGCAGGGGTGGTGGTCGCTGATACCACTGCCTCTTAGGTGGTGGTACAGGCTTAGGGGCAAGGTCATCAAACACCATTGTTGCCTCCCTTGCCACCTTGGACCGAAGCAACATATCATCCACCGCAGGGCCGAAAGTATGCTTTAGTGTAATGGGCGTGTCAAGCAGAGCAGCCTTGTTACCCTCAGTCAGCCTGGCTTGAGCCACAGCTGACGCCGTGCTGCTACCAATCCTGCAATGCTCTGCCCTGTTGCTTGGCTTAGTAACTTCGCCAGCCGTAGCAACATGCGAGATATTAACTGCAGCTCATCCATCTGATCAGAGGTGAGTCCCACCTCACCTAAATGTGGCTCTGGTAAGCCACCAGGCCCATAATGTAGTTGCCCAAATGCGCAACAAAGGTGTCAGCAGAGTAGGCTTTCCTTAGAAGGACTACCGTGACCCTACATTGCTTGTTCAGGCAAGGCATCCTTGGACAGTAATGCCAGGTTCACTAGCTGCGCCAAGGCTGGTATAGTTGACGA
Organism: Polyodon spathula; assembly: GCF_017654505.1. Classification (NCBI taxonomy): domain Eukaryota; kingdom Metazoa; phylum Chordata; class Actinopteri; order Acipenseriformes; family Polyodontidae; genus Polyodon; species Polyodon spathula. Next base: position 16,078,936 of record NC_054553.1, read on the forward strand.
GGTAAGCTCCTACCAGAAATCCGGTCTGGATGGGCGGGGCTTCTGGAATCTCCTTACGCTCAAACACTGAACATCTCTCACCCTTTGCGCTCGGCCATGGCACCCTAATTCTTCACTGGCTCAACGCATCAAGGGTATAAGCTCCCCATGTAACAGAGGTAGGAGCAGCGAATCCGATGCCGCTTGTTCCTCTAACACAAACCCCTCTTGCTCCTCCGCTTCTTCCAAAGCAAGGACAGAGAGCGCATCCTCCATGTCCCCCCCTACCGACCCATATGGAGGGGGGAGGGAGGGGAATGGGGAGTCACCGTGTGTGACGGAACAGGTGCTTGTGTCGCCATAAGCGCAGCAGGTGCCTGTACTGGCAAGACCGGTCCTGCAACAACTGGGTCACAGTTGACTGCTGTTGCTGGAACGTCTCGCACATACTACGCCAGTGGTCTGATGACCTTGACCTGTGCCTCCTCTTCTTACTCCTTGGGGGGGGAAGGAGAAGAAACAGGAGGAGAGGAAGAGGATGAGGAGGAGGAAATGGGGCTTCTCCTGTGTACTTTCCTAGAGGCAGGCTCCCTGGAGCTACCTGCCCTGGCACTGCGCTCTGCAGACTGGGGCCTCTGGCTATGTTCTTTAGAACGGCGCTCTCTAGAATGACGTTCCCTAGGGCTGTCAGAACTGCGCTCCCTAGAGCACCCCCTACAACTACCAGTCTCCGCAGAAGGTAGTTGCACAGGAGTGATAGAGCAATCACTCGACTGGCGCATAAGCCTGGTTCATAGGGATCGCTTGCTGAAAGCAGCACACTGTGTGCAAAAGGCAAGGTCTACCAGAGCTCGCTCTGCGTGTTCCTAGCCTAAGCAGCGCACACATTTCTCATGGCCATCAGCTGCTGGCAGCTTGGCATCACAATTAACACAACTGTGAAACACAGTGCTTATTGCCTATGTAATAGGCTGAGCTATGTTCTGTATCTAGCCTGGTACCTGACTTGGTATCTACAGACTAGTAAACACTAGTCTGGGTACCTAATATCTAGTACAACTGGTACCAAAAGCAAACAAGCTTGGTACCAATTTCGGTGTTGACAGCAATACGTTGGTGCCAGCAACCTGGTACTGAAGTAGTTTAGGTACTGAGTATGAATACTACAGGTCCCGAAACTAATTGAAAACGGCTTGCTAGTACCGTTTGTACTGTAAAGTCCGCGTTTTTTGGTTTTTTTTAACAAGACGTCGGTACAGGACGTTAATACCCACCTGACAGCCCCTGTACCGAGGTATACCGTCGGTACAGAGAGGCCAGGTACAGTACGCGTTATGTATCTCGTCAATATAGAGTCAGTACCGAGTACCTACTGTAAGGTTGCGTCCACTCTGGTACCGAGGTACAAAGAAGAAGACGTCAACCTTGTGCTGAAGCACAACAGTAGCAAGGCAATCCCACAAAAGCAGGAGATCTCACGAAAAGATGCATGCCAGCTAACTGTACAGTCAGAAGACTGTGTAACTCTAGAATGAGCAGTACGAATACTACACTCAATCACAGTTACCAGCTATCTCCAGCCAAAGATGTAATACAACCGTAAGAGAGTCCTATGAGCCCACAGAACTCGATCCCTTTTTTTGCAAAACAAAGAAAAACAAGGGAAGGGAGTAAACAGTAAGGTAGCAGCACTGAATATACAAGATAAAGAAACTATCCCAGTACTATATTTTTATTTACTATTTTTAATTCTGGAACAGAGCCCTGTCCAGATGACAGTATTTCACTGCAAGAGTGAGCAAGACTCAGGGGATGGCGAATGCAAGCCGCAGGCACCCGCTGGAGCATGGCTGATCGGGTTAACCAGCTCACAGCAGCAGTTTTTTTATCGACATATCGACTGAAGGAAAAAACACGGTTATAAAACAGAAACCTGTAAAAAACTGTTTAATAAGGCACAAATCGAGCAAGTAAAGAAAACTCAGATGCTTTCACTCTTAGTGAAAAAGGAAGAGAGAATTTGCAAATGGCCGCAGTGTGCTTTTGTCAGGGAAACTCTCACTGCGTCATGTACTCTCGCGAGAGTTTGTTGGCGTACATGCTTCAGTTCTTGGGTTCTTAAAGGGGAATAACCCATTAGTGATGGTTCATATTTCACATTTGTAAAAGAAACACACCATACTTTGGCTCTCTACTGTTGCCTGCACAGCTGGAATATTTCCTTTAACGATGCTGTATCATCTTCACAACAAAATGCATTATACTGTTTAAATATAAACAATATAATTATTATAATTGAAAATGAAATGCAAACAATGTTGTCCTTTAAATTCCTTTTACATGTAACACATGCGACACCAACACTCTATAGGCTACTGGATGTAATTCCCACCAAAAGAGGTGCTTCAGTTTTATTCAGCTCAGAACAAACACGAATTAGGAGAGGTCTACGTATCACAGGAAGTTTACAGGCTGACTTGGTGGGGTTGATTATTCACCTCAAAACCATTTTCAGAATAAAAAATACCCAAACCCATCTAAATTGCTCCTAATGCAGGACAGTGAGTCATAGTCAGGTTAACAAAGCTCTGCTGTTTTAAAGAAATTAAGGATTTAAAAAAAAATTCCAGGCATTGATTTTGAGACTCTGCATTAAGAGCACACTTCATTGCCACTGTGAGCCACGCTGCAATCTACTATTTACCTGCCTTCTGATCACTGTAACGAGAGGATCCTCTGAAGTAAAATAGTACACCACAATGCAAACCACTTATTCTGAATAGAAAATATCAAACAATAAGGCACACTGTTATTTCCTCCCTTCAGCTTAACTGTTGACACTGTAATTTCATTTTTGAAGCCTTTATAGCTCTGATCTGTGCTTAGCTTGTACCTTAGCAACTAAAGCAAATTTGCATTCGTCCCCTTTACCTGTAAAACAACTGAACTGTGGGTGTTGCTCGTGAAGAATCGCGTGGTGCCTGTCTTTGAAGCCTGGAGATGGGCAGACACACCCATATCGCCGCCCCCAAGAGATACTTTCATGTGCGGATCGTCCTCTTCCACCAAGGATCTGCAGACAACATGGAAAGAGCTAATTACCTGTCTGCGCATCTTTCTTCAGGTCTACATAACAATATAGTTAATGTGCAGCCTAATGCTTCAGTAATCTACTGCATGAATTCTACAGCCCCCTCCCTTTTTATACACATCAAACCGAAAAGATACAATTCTAAAATTATTTGAAAGGCAGTTACTACTGTATACCATATTTCCTATTAGGGTTGGCCATTCTCTGGCTTTCTGGCTCCGGCACCGGAGTGGCTCCAGTAGCTCAGCTCCACCGCCAATGGAAACCCCCTGTTCCAGCTCCAGAACTGATGAAAACCCCCTGCTCCAGCACAAGAGCTGATGAAAACCCCCTGCTCCAGCACAAGAGCTGATGAAAACTCCCTGCTCCAGCGCAAGAGCTGATGAAAACTCCCTGCTCCTAGCGCAAGAGCTGATGAAAACTCCCTGCTCCAGCGCAAGAGCTGATGAAAACCCCCTGCTCCAGCACAAGAGCTGATGAAAACTCCCTGCTCCAGCGCAAGAGCTGATGAAAACCCACTGCTCCAGCGCAAGAGCTGATGAAAACCCGCTGCTCCAGCGCAAGAGCTGATGAAAACTCCCTGCTCCAGCGCAAGAGCTGATGAAAACCCCCTGCTCCTAAGCTCCAGGCTGTCTCCAGAGCTCTACTCCTGATGGTGATGGAGGCAGAGGCAGCTCCAACTCCTCTCCTCATGATGGTGGGGGAAGTGATACCAGCTTTTTTAAAAAAACTGCATCTAGGAGGCGCTGGTAGTCCCGGTTCTGACATCACGTGTCACAAAGACGGCCGGAGTGGGGGACGTCAGACCGGAAACAGGAACCAGGAAATAAACAGAGAGAGAGGTGGAGTTTGGTGGAGCTGAGCGAATGGTCTCGCTCAGCATTTAAAAAATGAACAGACAGTCAGAAAATAAGACAAACAAAAACACAGGACACTGCACATTCACCAAAACAAAGAGACAAACAAAACGGACTAACACTAAACAAAACACGGTGAGCTTCTATTTTACTTAATACTTTTACAATTACCTCCATCTCCAATCCCGTTCTCCACTCACCAAACACACATGCTGCATTTATGCAGCTGTAATGAGTCTCGATAGCTAATCAATCATTCAACTGGAGTCGCGGTACAACTGCACGTGAATTAATCAATTAAGTGCAATTCCCCGTGCTCACATATTACTTTTTACTTGCATGTGAAGTGCTGTGCAATCTTCGTGCCTAAATAAATATACATTTTACACAGACCCGTTTATATCCTGTGTACCAATGACCACACACCAACATTAACACACAACATATAACACAAAATACACACAGGGGCAGGCACCTGGCCACACACGTACATAAGACTCTTCACAGGGGGTTGCCTGGGGTGATTGAACCCACAAAGAGAAGAAAGGAGGATGGGGCTGAGGTCAGTGGCTACTTAATCAAGGTGCACTCAGCACAGCTCACTTCTCTCTTTCATTAAGACTAGTATTGGAGACTTGTCGATCGAGAAGTCCTGGAGGATCAAACCTACAGTATTGCATTGTATTATTTTGTTCTGTTATGTTTTGTTTTGAACTTAAGTTTTGTACCTTGAAGTTTGCATATGAAAGTGTGATCTGTACTGTTTTGCTTTGAGCATTCTTTTTTGTTTCCGGAATTAAACCTATATATATTAAATAAACCAAACTAATATCTGAAGAAAAGGACTGTGCATTTCTTTCATCAAGAAAAAACTACTTCAGCCCTATTTGCTTTTAATTTTCATTCTATTAGCTGGTACAATATACAACCTGGTAAGACTGCAGGAGCTTCAGGCACAACGTAGGGAGATACAGTATCCTAAAAATCATGGATATTTGCTTTACATAAAAGGAAGATCGACCTGGGTAAGAGATCGAACGCCAACCCGGTGATGTATTTGTATTTACAATGTCCTATTGTAAGTGACTCTGCATATAATGCACAGTTCACAGCCTTTTATGTTGTTATTGATGTCAGCATTTGTGGTATAAACAAGGTATGTCATAAAAAACATGAGACAGTATTAACTATAACGTTATTATGTTAAGTACAACAGTATGTCATGTGAAAATGTCAAATACTGTATGTTATGGATTTTCATGACATCTTGTTTATACCACGAATTTGACAATAAAAACATATTGTATCACCTATATGTATGTCTGGGATGTTGTCTTGTAATCCACAGCCACTATAGGGCTTCAGTGCCGATACACCTCTTCACACAGGCAGTTAAGATGGGTGTGAAGAAATGGTAGTTGAACCCAGCGTCTAGGTAGATGTAATAAGCAACAAGTCCAATATATAATTGCCAATAGATTAATTTGTTACTTTATTAGGTGTTTTCTCCAAAGCAGAACAGTGAGTTCTGAGTCCAAACTACAATGCTATGAGCATAAAGTAAATTTAGGACATACACTGAATAACAGAGCAATTCTCTTGGTAAAACCCTTTAGTAGAGGGATCAAACTGCTATCCGTAATTTAAGCTATATTGAATGGCTCAAGGCAACCACCTCCTGTCATGAACTAAACAAATCTGACTCACCTAATCTTGGTATGCTTTCACATTAAGCCCTGCCCACTCAAGCATCTACCATTAGCAAGTCAATTTAATTATACATTACATAGGATTAAATAGCACTATACAAAATATACACTTTAGACCTAATCATTACATAACATTTCATGAATATGCGGGAATACATTTAGAGATTTCATTTCATAATACACCCACCCCTCGTAATATTGCTGCTCGCTATATCGCAGTCCTGGAGTTGGCTCCTCATTTTTACTGTCTAACTGCGTATACATTAGCTGCAATATACATAGGCACTTAGAATTACTGTTCATTTTACTTCATTCTGCACATCACAAACAACTTGCTGAAGCGGTTTTTATTTTAGCCAACTACTATTTTCACACAAAAATGCCCAGTCTATACTGGTGTAATACCGTCATAACCCTTTCACAGAGCCCAAAAGATTGTGCGAGTATAACTTTCAAACCTGTCAATCAACAGTGTTCTCATGGCAACAACAGACTATTCTCTTACAATCTAAAACACTGATGAGACCTAACACAAACTCACAATGCTTAATTTGTAAAGAAGTGCCGGGGCACAGCCAATGACAATAATATCGACCCTAAGAAGCTCATATTCAAAATCAAAACACATTTAGTGAAAGAGTATTGTACGTACTTGTGTTAGATGTTTACAATCAGGTATTCTACGTCATATACAAAGCAGTAGTGTATAGGACAAATAATTAAAAAAAAAAAAAAAAAAAAAAGCCTGTATACATGTTTTGTTATAGGTTTGCATTTAAATGGTTTAAAAATAAAAAAACACACTAACAACATTGGTTTGAACCATGGTCTGCACTATTATCAGCAATATGTATTCAACAGAAGCTCCTGGTAGATTACAAAAACAATTAAACTTAGGCTAGGTAGTTGTTAACGTATGTTTTTATTCTCTATTAATTAAATTATATTAATTGAAAAAGGCAAGAGAACCAGATCGTTATTTTTATTGTTTTGGTTTAATATAATATAGCAGGCTAACGTTCCTAAGGAAGTAGGCTACAATATATTCTTTTTCATTAAAAAGTTGTCGTTGTTGTTTGTTGAAATTAATCAGCTTTCATATTTTGTTGTGTGCTACTCATTTAATAAAAATAAGCAGTGTAAGAAGTTGCTTGTGTCGTTCATGACGTTTTTCAAATCAAATAAGCTTATTTGTGTATAAAAAACGACAATAGAGTTGCAGCCAGTGCCATCTTACTTAAAGGCACTCAAGCTGATATCGTAAAGTAATTTAAAGTAGGCTCTCTCTTTAGCGTGCGCAAGAACATGCAGACTTAATGAAACTGTGTTGAGATTTTAAAAAGAAAGCATTTTACGAGATTTTTAACTAGGAGGTACCGGCGTTATGACTCTGCACGCCTATGGCAAGCCATCGGGGCACTTACACATTGACACACGGCGTAAGAATGTGACCAATGAGAACCCGTATTGATCAACGCGGATCAATACTTGTGTTTCCACATTTTATTGTGTTACATCATGGAAAAATAGATTTAATTAGGAGTTTTTGCCACTGATCAACACAAAAAAGTCCATAATGTCAAAGTCAAAAATAAAATCTAGAAATTGTTCTAAATTAATTACAAATATAAAACAGAAAATAATTGCTTGGATAAGTATTCACCCCCTTTGCTATGACACACCTAAATAAGCTCTGGTGCAACCAATTGTCTTTAGAAGTCACATAATTAGATGACTGGAGTCCACCTGTGTGCAATTAAGGTGTTTCACATGATTTCAGGTTAAATACACCTGTCTCAGAGGTCCACAGTTAGTTAGTACATTTCCCAACAAAAACTACAACATGAAGACGAAGGAACATAAAGCAAATTCGGAATAAGATTTTTCAAAAGCACCAAATCAGGGGTAGGATAAGAACATTTCCAAGGCATTGAATATCCCCTGAGCACAGTGAAGTCCATTATTAAGAAATGGAGAGAATATGGCACAACTGTGAATCTGTCTAGAACAGGCCGTCCTTAAAAACTGAGTATCCGGGCAAGAAGGGCACTAGTCAGGGAGGCCACCAAGAGGCTTATGGCAACTCTAAAGGAGTTAGTGTTCCACGGCTGAGCTGGGAGACACTGTGCATATGGCAACAATAGCCCGGGTGCTTCGCAAAACTGGCCTTTATGGGAGAGGGCCAAAAGAAAGCCATTGTTGAAAAAAACTCGCATCAAATCTCGACTAGAGTTTGCCAGAAGGCATGACTCTGAGACCAAGTGGAAGAAGATTCTATGGTCTGATGAGACCAAAATAGAGCTTTTTGGCATCAATGCTAAGCACTATGTTTGGCTTAAGCATAGCACCACCCATCATCCTGAGAAAACCATCCCTACCGTGAAGCATGGTGGTGGCAGCATCATGCTATGGGGATGCTTCTCTGCGTCAGGGCCTGGAAAGCTTGTGAAGATAGAGGGCAAAATGGATGCAGCAAAGAACAGAGAAATCCTAGGGGAAAACCTGCTGAAGTCTGCAAGAGACCTGGGACTTGGGAGAAGATTCATCTTCCAGCAGTACAATGACCCCAAAAATACAGCCAAAGCCACACTGGAGTTGCTTAAAAACAAAAAGGTCAATGACCGTAGTGGCCCAGTCAAAGCCGGAACCTCAATCCAATTGAGAATATGTGGAAAGATTTGAAAATTGCTGTTCAAAGGTCCCCATCCAACTTGATGGAGCTTGAGCAATTTTGAAAATAAGAATGGGTAAAAACTGCAGTGTCTAGATGTGCAAAGCTGGTAGAGACTTATCCAAATAGACTCATGGCTGTAATTGCTGCCAAAGGTGCCTCTACCAAATATTGACTCAAGGGGGTGAATACTTATGTAATCAATTATTTTCTGTTTTGTATTTGTAATTCATTTAGAACAATTTAAGATTTTATTTTTCACTTTGACATTATGGACTTTTTTTGTGTTGATCAGTGGCAAAAACTCCTAATTAAATTAATTTTGATTCCATGTTGTAACACAACAAAATGTGGAAAAGTCCAAGGGGGGGTGAATACTATTGAGAGCCACTGTATAGGAAGGCTCTGGCATTGGCTAGATCATCTCATTTAATTGAAAAAAATAATAATAATCCTACATTTATTTTTGTTACCCTAGATAAATTAATTAATAATTCCCCTAATAGTCCTACCGTTGACATTGGCACCTCTCACAGCTGCAATGACTTCTTACATTTCTTTGAAAATAATATACAAGACATCAGAAATGAGATTCCACAGACACCTTCTATTAAGGAGGATTCCAGCACAATTTTACCAACTACACCTATTAAGAGCTACTATGGAGGCTTTTTCATTGATTACCTTACAGGAACTGATAGAGCTAGTTCAGCATATGAGCGCTACTACATGCTCTCTTGATCCTATTCCTACAAAACGATTATACGATGTTACTGATGTTACTACTACCCACATTTTAAAAATTATAAATGGTTCACTTTCCTCTGGTATAGTTCCCTCAGCACTTAAGGTAGCTGTGGTAAAGCCTACGCTTAAGAAACACAATTTGGACCCTAAAGTCCTCAATAACTATAGGCCAATCTCCAACCTACCATTCTTAGACAAGTTTCGGGAGACAGTTGTTGCAATTCAATTACAAAAATTTCTAACTCTAAATGGTATATTCGAGAAGTCACAGTCAGAGTTATGAATGATCGACTGATAAGCTCTAATGGGCTTTCCATCAGTTTTAATTCTTCTAGGGTGCTGCCTTTGATATTGTAGACCATTTCATCCTACTGAATCGTCTAAATGCACAGTGTGACTGTCCAGCCCTGTCCTATCCTGGTTCAAATCTTACATTTCTGATAGGTTTCAGTTTGTCTCTATTGGGGAGGTAAAATCGGAATTATCGGAAGTTGTCTGTGGTGTTCCACAGGGTTCCATTCTAGGTCCCTTGTTATTTTCATTATATATACTACCATTAGGTGGCATTATCCGCAGACACGGGTGAACTTCCATTCCTATGCTGATGATACCCAGCTATATTTGTCCCTAAAGCCAGAAATGTCCTCTACCTGGGTATTATTAGCCTTGCCTTACAGACATCAGCATTGGATGTCACAGAATTTTCTAATGTTAAAACAGATAAAACAAAGGTTATGCTATTGGGCTCACAGAGCCAACTAAAAGGAAATGTGGGATTACATGAGCTTCACCCTTACAGTCTTTCATCAACATTTAAAAAATTAAGAGTTAGGGGGTTGTCTTTGATCCTGATCTATCAATTGAGACTCAGATTAGGGAAGTTACTAAATCTTTTTACTATCTGAGAAATATAGCCAAATATCAACCAATTATTTCCATATCTGATGCTGAGACACTAATGCACGCCTTTGTTAAATCTAGAATTGATTACACTATGTAACACAATTTTTGTTCCTGGGTAGTAAGTGTTATTTCCTAATTGCTTATGCCTCAAAAGTATAGAAAATGGCTATTATTCCCCACAAACTTTTGTGACCAGGACAGTGAAATTTCAAAATATCACTATTTCCAATGGGAAAACGGGCAAATGTGTGTCTTTTCGTTCACATAAAGTGAAAGTTACAAAAGATTTAGAAGTATAATCGTAAATCTCGAAAAACTACTCCCTTCTAAATCTTTTGTAGTCATTTTTGTATTACTTTAGTATAATTGCATGTTAGTTTGGATTCATATGTTGTTTTTTCTCTGACTTTATGTGAACGAAAAGACACATTTGCCAGTTTTCCCGTTGGAAATAGTGATATTTTGAAATTTCACTGTCCTGGTCACAAAAGCAAAGTGTGTGGGGAATAATAGCCATTTTCTATACTTTTGAGGCATAAGTAATTAGGAAATAACACTTACTACCCAGGAACAAAAAAAAAAAAAAAAAAATTGTTACACGGTGTTATTGTAATGCACTTTTTTTTGGTACACCAAAATGTGTGGTATCCCGTTTGCATCTTGTTCCTGCTAGAATTCTGACTAAAACCAAGAAATGTACCTCTTTTTTAGCCTCTTTACACTGGGCGCCTATATTCTGTATCAGAACAAAGACCTTTGATAATGGAAAATATGTATTAATTTCATGCCTCACACAGTAGTAGCTTAGTCAAAGCAAGAGTATTTATGATTTCTAGACCTAAAAACAACCTACTTTCAGAGGTGCTTAATGATGAGCAAGCTTTTTACTGCATTTATTTAAAAACAGCAATTATTCAAAACGTAACCTTCTTTGGGTATAATGTCCTCTATGAATACAATGGGAATGAACAGGACATACATACAGTACTTCTGCTACTGGAAGACACAGCTAAATAATTCCTGCCAAATCTAAAGTACAAATTACAACTCCCTCCTAAAGAGTAAGTCTTGTTTTATCACAGTTTAATATTAATGTCAACCATGGAATATGTTCTAATTGGGAGGCAACATCATCAGTATTCGCAACGTATAACTTAATGGATGATTTGTATTGTTACAGAAGCATATGGTGCTTGAGCACACTGTAATTTTGTAAATATATGCTTACATAACAATCAGCTGTTCCAAGCTAACAGAATTCAAATGATTGTAAATGTAAATTGTGTGCACACCGATTAACCCTGATGAAATTGTGACAAATGTACCAATGCATCACAGCAGTATACGAACACAATTGTCTCTTTCTATTAGTCTGCTCAGATCAGCACTAGTACAGGTTAAGGCAATCTATTTCCTCCAACACTATTGTATGCTAATAGGACCTGCAGTCCTGGAAAGAACAGTCCTAACAGGGGTCACACCAGTCTCCCTCAATTAGAACTCGATCCAGAATTACACAGCAGTACCGTCTGAACAAAGGCAAAGTACCTGCCCTTACAAAAGGGTATGCAACGTATTAAAGACACTGTATTCACCAACTCAAATCAACTGTACAACCTTACAAAAATGCATTGAAACAGTGCATTTAAATACATAACTAACATTTTATAGAAAAAACAAACACAGTTCAATGTATTTTCAGCACAAATGAGACACACGAACAATGTACTGTAATAGAAAGTGATAGAGGACCCCAAACCCATTGCACACAAAAGAAAGACATGAAAAAGCACTCCACCTTAACATGCTTTAAATGAATGACACATTGATATTATATATATATATATATATATATATATATATATATATATATATATATATAATATATATATATATATATATATATATATAATTACTTACATGTATGCTGGGGAGAGTGGAGATGACCTACATGTTTTTAGTACAGGAACTGGGAATTTCCAGTTAGCTGGAGAGCTGCTTTTCCATTTCAGTGGCATGTTGTCACCACAGTACTACAATAACAGCAAAGAGCGTTTCCATAACAGACTTGCAGCTACTGTAAGATTTCCATCCCACACTGAACTGAACTGATGACGGATGCTTTTAAGGACAAGCTACTGATTCTGCCAATGCTCTAAGCCAATGTTTCCACTGCCTGCTTGGTAAAACAGAGCTGTGAGGTATCTCCTTTTAAAAACCCTGTCCCCTAAAGCAGTGTGATGATTCTATCACACTAACTCCACAATAGTGCCACCTTGTTAAAAAAAACACCGACTGCATTACGTGTTGAGAGAACAAAAAAAAAAAAAAAAAAAAAGACTGCACTGAGCAAGGCAGAGCACAACACAGCACAGCACAATGCAGCTTTGTTTACTACACAGAGCAAGATAAAGAAAGAAAATGAAACAAGCACTGTTACACTTAAGCTGGGACATTGTTCTTGAGCAGTAAAATTATTAACCCCTGCATGGCTAGCAATACTATGACAATGACACATTAAAAAAGGAGCATGTGATTTATAAGATTCAGACCTACCTACTCAGAACACACTTGTCATCCTCTGAACATTCTTCTTTTGAGCTACAACAATATACATGGGATAGAAATTTCAGCATAGCCTTGGGCCACAAGCCAATAAGAGATCAAGAATTTAATTCAGCAGCCAGATTCCATTTTGCTGAAGCTCCAGCCAAACAAACCATTTGTGCCATTACAGCAAGAGCTCATTTCCACAATTACAGTCCATCCCATCCATAGTGCACAGAGCCACATGTCAAGAAGTCTGAAATGATGCAACTTCCTGCATGCTGTTTCTTGGTGTTTTTGTTTATTTTCTTTGGGTTAGGATAATTTTACTTCCGTATCCTCTTCTCCAAGCATTAATTTTTATAACAGGCTGCAGTAGTGTGGATATCACTCTCTTTCTCTGCATGTAAGAAAGCATGCAGAAGGGTGCTGTTGAGAAGAAGCCCTTGTAGGGATGCTCTGAAGAATCTGATTCAGTCTCCATCAGTGCTCCGACTAAACCCCGGTGGGGAGATTCTGAAAAATCTGATTCAGTCTCCCTCAGTACTCCGAGTCCAGACAGGGGATATCCCCCTGGGACCACTGCTGCAGCTGAGCCTCGGCCCACTGACACCCAGGCCTCGATGAACGACAGAAATGAAGAAACACAGGCTTCAGCAAGATGACTGCCACATTAACAGCACTCATCTTCCACATAAATAATGAAGCGGTTCTGTGGAGCTTCCAGGAAAGATGACCCCCCACCCCTCCACCCCACAGCAAAACCTGTTAATGAAAATCTTACTGTTCCGCACGGTGGGATCAAAAGCTGGGAATAGCAGAGACTGGCAATGGTTTCCTTAGTTACTGCTAATCTGAAAGAATATGCTAGTGGTGTCTGACCCTTCAAACTACTAGATGAAGGGTACGACCGTGTTGCCCAATAAAGATTACATGGTTTTGTTTTACTTATTTGTTTACTTTACATGTCTGAGCCAAATAATCAGTTCAAAAGGGAACCAGCCCATACAAGCTGATCGAATCTGTCAAAACAGAAAATGTGACCGTTTTATATCGAAATACAAATCAACAGAAAGCAGCCACATTAGCATTTACATTTTTTGAAACTAAATATTCTGCACCAAAAAATTGGTAAGGATACAGTACTACAATTTCCTGGATTATGTACCAAATGAAACATTACTGAAACAAAAGTCTGAGACATTAAGCTTCCCATTGTTTGATGGTGGACCAGCAATATTCATTGTTCTGGTGAATATGACAAGAGGAACCATCTGCAAAGGATCTTTCTGCTTTTTTTTCATAGAACAAAGAAAAAGATGGCCTTGTTACTGTTCAATATGTTCAAAATGTCAGTCTGACATCTGACACCAATTCAAATAATATGACCATAACAGGCATCTACAATTATTTGAACAACTCACAATGTGAAATGACAGTCTGAGGTCATTTTAACTAATGTTTCCATTGTAAGAATGAAGCTCAACACTTCAGTGTAAAACCAGGACAACTGGATGAGGGTGCAACCTGAGCAGATTCCTTATTTTAAATGAAGAACAATTGTCAGGAGGAATTAAAAATAGAATCCCGGGGGTAAAGGGTCAGTATATTAAGACAGTGTCTTGATCTTCTAAAACATCCACTAGCACCTAAAAGTGATTCAGAAAAACAAACCTTTACCAGTGTCCTGCTACTTCAATGCAAAGAGGCTTCAGGGCTATCATCTGCAGTGTATGAGAAGCTGTTCACGGTCATTGATAAGCTACATATTTAGGACACCATTACCTGCAGATAAAGGTATGTGGCATAATCAAAATATTATGTATTTTACACATTCAATGATCAGATCTGAATAAACGGTGGAGTTTTATAACAATGTTTGTAATGGGAACTACTGTGTAACACTAGTCCCAAGGAGCTTTTTATTTTTACATGAAACTTATGTTTATTATAGAGCTGGTGGAAATATTCAGAAGATATTTGATTACTTCAAATGTATTTGGAGACAAACATTGGTTAAAAGGTATTCTAATGTTTCTCCTTTGTTTTGTAAGGTAGTTTAGTGGTGCACTATACCAGGTTTAATTTTTCTTTGATTCCTAACTAACAATGAGAGTATTTTACTAGCAATCTGAAAACCACTTACATTCTTACATGATACAGCTTATACACAGAGTTGTTCAAAATGAATTGGTCTTGAATAAAATTAATCTTACAGCACATATACAGCACACAGTATTGAATTTTCAATTGTGCACATGAGTGGTGATCATTCTCATGCAAATTCCACTGCACTGTATGTGCACCCTCATCTGTTATTCTTAGACCAGGTTACAAAAATATGCTCTCAGATGACAAGCACAGAATTTCCGGGCTCGTTTTACACCCTTAAAAATTAGGACTGTCTGTAGGCAACTAAAATGGTAACATGGGAGGAGATACAAGTTAAAATAAGATTGCAAGCACACTGAGCAGTTTAAATAAAAAAGTTTTAATTTAAACATGTCATAGAAACAAAACTGTACATGGAAAAACTTAAGATACTTTGCTTGTATTTATTGTATTATTCCTTTTACTCTTGTAAATGTGTTTGCAATGTCTGCTGTGCTTCCAGCACGAAAAAGCCTGAAGGGCAGTGGTCTATCTGTCCAGACCCTCGTCAGGGTGACCAATGGCACTCCACACATGAAGCGCACCATGGTGGCCAACAAGTCCATGTCAAGTGAGAATGACTGCCTCAAGCAGCCACATCATTCAGACTATGTATTCATTTAGGACAGTTACCCTGAGGTGGACAAAAATAGCTTCAGAGGCATCAGCAAGCACGAGTCAAAACTTCTGTATACACAAATGTAAAATATTTAAATTAGACATTATATTTAACCAATAGGAATTACACCAATAAATGGATTGCAGAGTGGTAAAATCTGTTCTATGTAAAAAATATGCAGTCACATGGACACACTGCACAGCACAGTGTAGAGAATCCTTTGATTGCTGTTGGTAGGCAGGACGATCTGGTTTAAAACTAAAAAACAAGACATGGTGTGTTCGAAAAAGAGCTATGGGCCCCAATTTCCACTGTGCTGTATTAAAGCATGACTTACTAAAGTCTATACATGATGCTGTTATGTATCGATGAATGGTGAAATGGGATACCCTACTGTAATAAAGGTATGTATTGTGTGCAGGAGAGTAGCGTGAAAGTAAATTAATCGTGCCTAACTAACTTGCTTGATTTTTTTGAGGATGCAACATCGATAATGGATAATTGCAAGGCATATGACATGGTTTATTTAGATTTCCAGAAAGCTTTTGACAAAGTCCCGCACAAAAGATTAATTCTCAAACTGAACGCAGTTGGGATTCAAGGAAACGCATGTACATGGATTAGGGAGTGGTTAACATGTAGAAAACAGAAAGTACTGATTAGAGGAAAAACCTCAGAATGGAGTGTGGTAACCAGCGGTGTACCACAGGGATCAGTATTATGTCCTCTGCTATTCCTAATCTACATTAATGATTTAGATTCGGGTATAGTAAGCAAACTTGTTAAATTTGCAGACGACACAAAAGTAGGAGGAGTGGCAAACACTGTTGCAGCAGCAAAGGTCATTCAAAATGATCTAGACAAGATTCAGAACTGGGCAGACACATGGCAAATGACATTTAATAGAGAAAAGTGTAAGGTACTGCACGCAGTAAAAAAATATTGAGCGAAAAAAGGCACTTTACAGAGCATTAAAAAAGGACCAAAAAGAAAGTACGCAGAAATAGTACACAGAACTGCAAACCAAACGTGGCGACCTAATTTAAGCATTCAAAATTCTAAAAGGTATTGACAGTGTCGACCCAAGGGACTTTTTCAGCCTGAAAAAAGAAACAAGGACCAGGGGTCACAAATGGAGTTTAAACAAAGGGGCATTCAGAACAGAAAATAGGAGACACTTTTTTACACAGAGAATTGTGAGGGTCTGGAATCAACTCCCCAGTAATGTTGTTGAAGCTGACACCCTGGGATCCTTCAAGAAGCTGCTTGATGAGATTTTGGGATCAATAAGCTACTAACAACCAAACGAGCAAGATGGGCCGAATGGCCTCCTCTCGTTTGTAAACTTTCTTATGTTCTTATGTTCTTATGAAAGTACAGTAAAGATAAGAATGACAGCTGCAGTACAGCAATGTGGTGAATCACGCTACTTTCACGTTGCATGTACATGCATCATACACATAGACAATCTGAACCATCATATGAATAGTGATACATATTCTATCTCGACATGGTTATCGTGATACGCACCATATTGTGACATTAACATATTACATTTAATTTACTTTCATGTGTGTCCCTTAAAAGAAGCTATTTAATTTAAATGAAGAAGCCCTTTCAACACATCTTAAACGCACACCTCTGTGTAAAACCATTTTGAAAAATACAAGAATAAATAAATGCAAGTAAAATGAAAAAAAAAAACAGGTTCAAAGAAAAGCATTTGAAATAAACAATATAGCATATTAATATTTCTTCTTGTCTGTATTAGTAATGTTAGTCAAAGACAGACCATGATACAGTACAGCCACCAATACTGTATAACAAGACTGAAAAGCTGCCTCCATGAACAAGCCAGGAAGTTGTGCAGTAACTAGCACTTATCCACAAATCTCTGGACAAAGCAAGCATGCCCCACACAGCCTACACACTGAAGACCTGCTTTAGATTACAAGAGAGACAGGCACCCCACAGTATGGTTTTATAAAAACAACACTGGTTTATTTTTATATTCATATTCAATATTTAAACCGACAGTTATTGTGCCACTAGATACATTGCTGTATATACCACGTGTTTCTAGGCCTATCAAAGCTGATAAGGCAATGTTTTACTTCTTGAAATGCCTAATTCATAATTATCTGTATTTTGAGTTGCCTTGAGGGCACACATATTTTCAAAATTTGGTTAAAAATGAGACAGCTTGACAACGAAGACCTGTCCTTGAACAGGTTTAAAACTTGAACACAGTGCCAGTGCTTTACATGTTAAAGAGCACCACCACAATCCATTAGTGTTGCAGATAGCAGTTATGAGGTTTGTTGTCAGAGATTAACAGAATCCCGACACCAATCCTGCACCAGTGCTGCCTTGCTGGAATTCTAAAAGCATCACCACTGGGTGAAGCGCAGGTCATTAAATTATACGAGGGTGAAGTTCAGTCAATAGTGGGATAAGAGCGAAGTTTAAGCAAATAAAATATATCTGCAGTCTTTGAAATGCCCGGACTGACTCCTGGCTATAAGCAAAGCTGCAGGCAAGCTGTTCATGGATAAAACTGCAGATTATATATATATTTTTTTTATTTGAGAAAGATTTTTGTGATCACAGTCAAACTAGCAAATACAGGAAAATAAATGTAATGTGGTTATATGAATAAATAAATACATTCTATGTTTAAAAATGTATATCTGTTCATATTGATCAACTATTTGTGGTTTAATATATAGTACATAAAGGAAAAAAGCAAAATAGTTAACAGAATATTACATTTTCATTGTACCCTTAACAGCAGCTACACTAGAGTGAATTTGGGATTACACTAAAAAATTACAAGATTTAAAACCACTGCAGCTGGAAAAGAGAACAACAAGAATTAGAAAACAATTCAGTACCATCAGCCAATCAGCTTCCAGCTCTAGCGGGCTTCTGTCAGACAGCAGATGCCTGCTGGAACGTCATGGCATAAACTACAGTGGCTTGCGAAAGTATTGACCCCCCTTGGCATTTTTCCTATTTTGTTGCCTTACAACCTGGAATTAAAATGGATTTTTATTTGGATTTCATGTAATGGAGATACACAAAATAGTCCAAATTGGTGAAGTGAAAAGAAAAAAATAACTTGTTTAAAAAAATTCTAAAAAATAAATAACGGAAAAGTGGTGCGTGCATATGTATTCAACCCCTTTGCTATTAAGCCTCTAAATAAGATCTGGTGCAACCAATTACTTTCAGAAGTCACATAATTAGTTAAATAAAGTCCACCTGTGTGCAATCTAAGTGTCACATGATCTGTCACACGATCTCGGTACATATACACCTGTTCTGAAAGGCCCCAGAGTCTGCAACACCACTAAATAAGGGGCACCACCAAGCAAGCGGCACCATGAAGACCAAGGAGCTCTCCAAACAGGTCAGGGACAAAGTTGTGGAGAAGTACAGATCAGGGTTGGGTTATAAAAAAATATCCGAAACTTTGAACATCCCACATAGCAGCATTAAAGCCATTATTAAAAAATGGAAAGAATATGGCACCACAACAAACCTGGCAAGACAGGACCGCCCATCAAAACTCACGGACCAGGCAAGGAGGGCATTAATCAGAGAGGCAACAAAGAGACCAAAGATAACCCTGAAGGAGCTGCAAAGCTCCACAGCGGAGATTGGAGTATCTGTCCATAGGACCACTTTAAGCCGTACACTCCACAGAACTGGGCTTTACAGAAGAGTGGCCAGAAAAAAGCCATTGCTTAAAGAAAAAAATAAGCAAACACGTTTGGTGTTCACCAAAAGGCATGTGAGTCCCCCAAACACATGGAAGAAGGTACTCTGGTCAGATGAGACTAAAATTGAGCTTTTTGGCCATCAAGGAAAATGTTATATCTGGCACAAACCCAACACCTCTCATCACCCCGAGAACACCATCCCCACAGTGAGGCATGGTGGTGGAAATATCATGCTGTGGGGATGTTTTTCATCGGCAGGGACTGGAAAACTGGTCAGAATTGAAGGAATGATGGATGGCGCCAAATACAGGGAAATTCTTGAGGGAAACCTGTTTCAGTCTTCCAGAGATTTGAGACTGGGACGGAGGTTCACCTTCCAGCAGGACAATGACCCTAAGCATAATGCTAAAGCAACACTCGAATGGTTTAAGGGGAAACATTTAAATGTCTTGGAATGGCCTAGTCAAAGCCCAGACCTCAATCCAATTGAGAATCTGTGGTATGTCTTAAAGATTGCTGTACACCAGCGGAACCCATCCAACTTGAAGGAGCTGGAGCAGTTTTGCCTTGAAGAATGGGCAAAAATCCCAGTGGCTAGATGTGCCAAGCTTATAGATACATACCCCAAGAGACTTGCAGCTGTAATTGCTGCAAAAGGTGGCTCTACAAAGTATTGACTTTTGGGGGGGGGGGGGGGGGGGGGGGGGTGAATACTTATGCACGCTCAAGTTTTCTGTTTTTTTGTCTTATCTCTTATTTGTTTCACAATAGAAAATATTTTGCATCTTCAAAGTGGTAGGCATGTTGTGTAAATCAAATGATACAAACCCCCAAAAAAATCAATTTTAATTCCAGGTTGTAAGGCAACAAAATAGGAAAAATGCCAAGGGGGGGTCAATGCTTTCGCAAGCCACCGTATGAATCAAATTTAAAATCAATCCACACAAGTGCTGGCTTTTTCATGTCACATCCTGTAATGAAAGCTCAGTTCACATCTATTGGACAGCAAATACTAAACAAACACACAGTTAGTCCAATTTTATTTTATTGTCTATCAAAACCAGCCAATCAATACTTTGCATCTACAAAAGCAACCAATCCTCTACCCCCAACTGCCAAATCAGCCAATCGCAGCCTGTCAGCTTTAGTGTAGCTCAGCATTGCTCAACTACAACAAACCAAGACATGGACAGTTCAGTAATGTTGCTCTATTCAGGTATCTGGAACAGTCCAGATAAACTGCAAGTAACTCGGACAAGTAAAAAGTTATTTGTTTAATAAAGTACTTTTTTTTTTTTTCTCTTATTCTGTACGTTACCTTTTATGCACATTTTCAGGACTATTATCCTTCCTCAACGGAAGAGTACCGGACAAATCATTACAAGTTCTTAAACTTTTTTTTAAACTTTTTTTTTGTTTTTTTTTTAAAGAAAAAAATTTGAAATCGTTGAGCCTTCAAATCGACAGGCACTATAGCTTCATTTAACGTGGGTTCTATTCAATTTACTTACTTTTAAAGACACAATTTACATAAATTCACAGACACAGTTTGCTGCGTTTGTCTTTTCAAGGTCCCTTTCTTTTAATGATTTAAACACTGGTGATATTTAGGTCTGCGACTGTTAAGATCAATTGAATAGACCCAGTACGCTTATGCTCCTATCCAAGTCTATTTTGGAGTGGTATCTTGTGATTAATTCAGACCCCAATACAGTAAAATGACCCCTAAATGATTAATTCCTCTAGTATTCACACACGCTGTGCTGGCGGCCAGGGCACTGGGCATAATGCAGGTACAGTGCAGTAGGTGTGTGTCACTTTTAGGAATGTAAGCTCCTCATTACGATAATAGGACAGAGATAGACTAAAGGGCCGTTCACACCAGACGCTGCTCGGCAAAATTGTTTTCAATGAAGGTGGTCACGCGAAGCAGCACCTAAGCGTACGTTGTCCATTTTAGGACATCCACAGATCCCACCTCTCCTGGCGTCAAACATCACCCAAAAAACAATACGTACATTAAATAGGCCTATATTAATATGTGTTATGCGTTAATTTGAAAGTACATTAAAGAAACTACGTAATATATGTTTTCACTTTTTTTTAATTGCTTTTAATATAGGTTGCTTGTGTTTTGCAATGTTGAAAATTAGATGATGGAAAACCACAACCGTATCCTTTAAATGAAAACATACACCAATAAGTCATTTTTTCTAAGTAACATGCATACTTTCCATTTTATGTATTGCTTTATTTTAATTTTAAAAGCTGTTTATGAGTTAATGTAAACATTTGTGAAAATAATGTATTAATAAGTAGGCTAAAGATAATTGAAGGTCTGAAGCAACAAATTACAAAATTGATAGTAGCTAGTTACCTATAAAGTAATATAATAAAATACAATAAAAACATTAGGTTTGCTTGTAATTATGTAATTAAATTGACATTGAACTGATAAAAGGTAAAGTATATTCGATTTGTTAAATTACGGAAATCTCACTATTACCGTAATTCAGATGAACTAATCCTGAAATGTAATATGGAATTACTAATTATTTCAACATTGCAAAACACAAGCAACCTATATTAAAAGTAATTAAAAAAATGTGAAAACATATTGTAACAAAAATAATAAGACCCTTCAGTTGATTTCAGGTCAAAACTCGATCTTTATATATTGCAATAATAAATGATCAAAGACAATTTAACAAGGTTAACTAACAATTTAACAGGTCACTGTGGGCCACGACTTACGCTGCAAAAGCAAAACAATAACAAAAATTAATCTCAGGGTGGAACTAAAAAGAAAACTCAGGGTAGAACTACTCTGTTTCCTCGTTTCTCTCTCTGCAACAACAACAAACACTCCCCCTGCCACTGGTGTGCTGCACTAGCCATTCCCGCCTCATCCAACACCATGACCAATCACCAGCAGTTCCTGTGGTCTGTCACCCATAGGCTTCTGCACAGATGCGAGAAACAGTGTGATGGGAAAATTACAATGTTGCTACTGCTATGATTGTATAGAGTTTCCATGCTCAAGTTTAAATGCTATTACGGGTTATAAGATTTAGGTGTAATATAATAACAATGTACTATTATCGGTAGTTGTTTGTGAACATACTTCCTCTTTCTTGCTGCAGTACAGGTGGCCCATATAAGGGATGGAAAGATACTGACTACTAGCTAGAAAGAGGAAGTTCTATTTCTTTAGCAACCGCAAGCTGCTTCTGTGGCACTACACCGAAATGTCACTGACTTACTTATTATTTTAGGGTGCTTGCAATTTAAATAAGTTGTTATTGTTGTATATGATTGGTCTCATCTTAATCTTCCAAGTTGTTGCTATCCGCGAATATTAAGTTGAGCTTCTGTGATTGGCTCGCAATAACTGTAGGTTACAAGGTATATATTATTCTTACTGGCTCTGCGTAGTCAGAACATTGCTCAGTTTCCTAACACCTGCGTGTGTTAAGAACATAAGAACATAAGAAAGTTTACAAACGAGAGGAGGCCATTTGGCCCATCTTGCTCGTTTGGTTGTTAGTAGCTTATTGATCGCAAAATCTCATCAAGCAGTTTCTTGAAGGATCCCAGGGTGTCAGCTTCAACAACATTACTGGGGAGTTGATTCCAGACCCTCACAATTCTCTGTGTAAAAAAGTGTCTCCTATTTTCTGTTCTGAATGCCCCTTTGTCTAAACTCCATTTGTGACCCCTGGTCCTTGTTTCTTTTTTCAGGCTGAAAAAGTCCCTTGGGTCGACACTGTCAATACCTTTTAGAATTTTGAATGCTTAAATTAGGTCGCCACGTAGTCTTCTTTGTTCAAGACTGAACAGATTCAATTCTTTTAGCCTGTCTGCATATGACATGCCTTTTAAGCCCGGAATAATTCTGGTCGTTCTTCTTTGCACTCTTTCTACAGCAGCAATATCTTTTTTATAGCGAGGTGACCAGAACTGAACACAATATTCAAGATGAGGTCTTACTAGTGCATTGTACAGTTTTAACATTACTTCCCTTGATTTAAATTCAACACTTTTCACAATGTATCCGAGCATCTTGTTAGCCTTTTTTATAGCTTCCCCACATTGTCTAGATGAAGACATTTCTGAGTCAACAAAAACTCCTAGGTCTTTTTCATAGATTCCTTCTCCAATTTCAGTATCTCCCATATGATATTTATAATGTACATTTTTATTTCCTGCGTGCAGTACCTTACACTTTTCTCTATTAAATGTCATTTGCCATGTGTCTGCCCAGTTCTGAATCTTGTCTAGATCATTTTGAATGACCTTTGCTGCTGCAACAGTGTTTGCCACTCCTCCTACTTTTGTGTCGTCTGCAAATTTAACAAGTATGCTTACTATACCAGAATCTAAATCATTAATGTAGATTAGGAATAGCAGAGGACCTAATACTGATCCCTGTGGTACACCGCTGGTTACCACACTCCATTCTGAGGTTTTTCCTCTAATCAGTACTTTCTGTTGAGTGTGAGTGTGTTCTCGGGTTTGCAAACTGTTAAACTTGTTTAGTCAAATTTGCTTGTCCTACTGAGTCTCTGTCTTATGGAGTCTGAATTATAAAACTTCCATCACAACAGCCCCTCCCACCCCAAGCGCTACTGTACTTCACAGACCGCACATAATTTACAAGATATTATGTAGCTCCTTTAACATACTTTCAAATTAACGCATGACACATTTAACTGTACTAACTCACTGTGTCCTATTAACGTACGTTTGTGTATCTATATTAATATAGGCCTATTTAATTTGTGCATTTTTATTTTTTATTTTTAAAAAATTGTAGTACTTACTAGTCTTTCTAGCAAATAAAACTGTACTGTCAAATTTCCATTCCAGTATAACCGTAAAAAAGGGGCAGGGATAGTATGGCTTGAAGCAGTCTCACGACTGAGTCGAGGAGGGGGGAGGATTGAGTCGAGAAGGGGGGAGGTCTGATGTCTGACGATTGAGTCGAGGAGGGGGGAGGTCTGATGTCTGACGATTGAGTCGAGGAGGGGGGAGGTCTGATGTCTGACGATTGAGTCAAGGAGGGTTGAGGATTGATGCGACGAGGAGTGAGGATTGACGTGACGAGGGGTGAGTATTGATGTAACGAGGAGTGAGGATTGAGTTGAGGAGGGTTGAGGATTGACGCGATGAGGGGCGAGGTCTGAGGATGTCCTAAAATGGACACTATACAAGCAGCACCGTGATGTAAACTACCAGCAGCCAATCAGGGGAAAGTAGGAGGTTCCTTTGCGAGGAAGCCAAAAAAAGAAAAAAAGTACAATGGAGGAAAAGCTTGTGGTTCTGATTTCTGATTTCCAGAGTTGTATAATACAACATGTAGGTTTGAAATCTGCCTTCATCAAACTAGAGATCCTGTATCAGCTGATAATATTTGCTGTACCTTTTTCTTTTCTTGGCAATGTCATGGACCCACAGTGATCTAACTTTTTTTTTTTTCTCCGGTACAGCAGGGCAATCACAATTATCTTTTTGTTCACTGTTCCAGGTATTGTTGTTAGATGCACAGTACCACTGATTGTTGCTGCGATTACGGTCAGTTGTAGTGTAGTGTAGTTGCTACACTGCTGACACGGATACATCGCAGTCCTAGAGTTGGCTCCCCATTTTTCCTATCTAACTGTGTACGCCTTAGCTGCAACATACACAGACACTTACAATTACTGTTCATTATCTTTCGTACTGCACATCACAAACAACAATACAGAAAACAATTAAAAACAAAGCATTAATATCGTACTGTTATCATATACACACATATTGCACAATAACAAAGTAAATTAAATATCTACTTGCTGAAGCGGTTTTTATTTTAGCCAACAAGGTGTTCACGTGTGGCAGCAATGCACTAGCAAACGTCACCAAGCAGTGACGTCAGCTCCCTAGCAACAAGCCTCTATACTGGGGAAAAAATGAGAAAAAGCAGGTTGTGTAGAGGATTTATACTACACCAGTGGTCCTCAAAGTCGTGCCCGCGGCAGCTGTTCTTAAATTATGGGTCGTGAACACATTTCTGGCAGGTCGTAGCATGGGAAAATAAAGAAAGCTTTAAACACGTTTTCCAACAAAAGCGCCACAGCAATCTGTTGACAGCTCTGCTCACTTATGCTGTGCTTGTAGTACGCAATGTTTTTTTTCCTCAATGGCTTTTGTGATACGATCAACCAATTGAATTTCTGCATTGTCTATAAACTGAGTGTTTCAAGTGCAGTTACTAACTGTAAGTTTAACCAATACAAGAGTAAAATATCTGCTAATTTTTATGCAGCTGTCCAATCATAAGCAAGCAGAGGCCGTTCATGGTATTTGCATGAAAATTGAAGGCGAGTGAGTAGGCAAATGGAAAGTGAATGATACGACAGCTGTCCAATCATTCGTGAGCAGAGGTGGGGTGTTAATATGCTGGGTAAGCACCGAATTTTGCTGACTTATTGAGAAAACTAATACATTTCAGTATGTAGAATTTAATTTTCTATCTCGCCATTCTTTCACCAGTCAATGGAAACACTGTAGTGTATTTAGTTACAAATTCACTTTCACTGAATAATTGTACTGGAGATGAGAGATCTTTAAAATAGAGTAATAATCAATAATCAAGAAGTCGAAGCTGCATCACACCACCCAGGCAATGCCAAGAAAAGGTTGTCCCTCAAAACTCAGTGCTCAAACAAGGAGACTTGTGAGAGAAGCCACAGAGAGGCCAACAATCACTTTGAAAGAGCTACAGAGTTCTATAGCTGGGAGTGGGGTAATGGTGCACCAGTCAACCATATCAAGAGCTCTGCATAACACTGGCCTGTATGGGAGGGTGGCAAGAAAGAAGCTGTTACTCAAAAAGTACCATCTGAAAGCACATCTGGAGTTTGCCAGAAAGCATGAGAGTGACACAGCTGCGATGTGGGAAAAGGCTTTGTGGTCAGATGAGACCAAGATAGAGCTTTTTGGCCAAAACTCAAAGCGCTATGTGTGGCGCAAAACACTGCCCATGCCTCGAGACGCACCATCCCTACAGTGAAGTATGGTGGTGGCAGCATCATGCTGTGGAGATGCTTCTCATCAACAGGGACTGGGCATCTTGTTACAATTGAAGGAAGAATGGATGAAGCAAAATACAGGAAAATACTGCATGAGAATCTGCTTCAGTCCACTAAAAATCTGAAGCTTGGGAGGAAATTCACTTCAGCAGGACAATGATCCCAAGCATAAGGCCAAAGCAACATTGGAGTGGCTCAAGAATAAAAAGGTGAATGTCCTACAGTGGCCCAGTCAAAGTCCTGATCTCAATCCCACTGAGAATCTGTGGCACTATTTGAAAATTGCGGTCCACAAGCGTCGTCCAACCAACCTGAACAACCTGGAGCAAATCTGCCAAGAACTGCCAAAATCACTCTGATCTGCGTGCAAAACTGGTACATACTTACCCCAAAAGACTTAAAGCTGTTATTGCAGCGAAAGGTGGCTCTACCAAATATTAATGTGTGGGGGTTGAATACTTATGCAAGCAAGATATTTCAGTTTTTTATTTTTCTTAAAAATATTTCCCAAAATAAAAACAATGTCACCTTACAATAATTGATTTTAACAGAATTGGTCAGGGGTCTGAGGACTTATGGTCTACTACTTTGCAAGGCACTAATATATATATATATATAATTAAAAATACAAAACAGAAAAGATCATAATTGGATAAGTGTCTTCCCAGCGACAGCGAGTGGAAGCGACAGCGAGTGGGAGAAGTACAGGCGTGGAAAAGTACAGAGCAGTTTCGAAGCAGAAAGGAGAAATTGCATCTTGAATTGCTTTAATCAGAAAACAGAGGACATTGGGGAAACACAGCAGCAAAAAGTCAAACAGCCGCGTGTGTTTTTCTGATAACAAACAAGCTGAAACTCGGAGCAGCTGATTCAAATTCAGCGCCGTTTTGAGACACGGGCGAGGGGAGGAGCCAACAGCACAGCAGAACAACGCAGTTAAACGAGGCAGTCTTCCCAGCGACAGCGAGTGGAAGCGACAGCGAGTGGGAGAAGTACAGGCGTGGAAAAGTACAGAGCAGTTTCGAAGCAGAAAGGAGAAATTGCATCTTGAATTGCTTTAATCAGAAAACAGAGGACATTGGGGAAACACAGCAGCAGCTCAAAGTCAAACAGCCGCGTGTGTTTTTCTGATAACAAACAAGCTGAAACTCGGAGCAGCTGATTCAAATTCAGCGCCGTTTTGAGACACGGGCGAGGGGAGGAGCCAACAGCACAGCAGAACAACGCAGTTAAACGAGGCAGTCTTCCCAGCGACAGCGAGTGGGAGAAGTACAGGCGTGGAAAAGTACAGAGCAGTTTCGAAGCAGAAAGGAGAAATTGCATCTTGAATTGCTTTAATCAGAAAACAGAGGACATTGGGGAAACACAGCAGCAGCTCAAAGTCAAACAGCCGCGTGTGTTTTTCTGATAACAAACAAGCTGAAACTCGGAGCAGCTGATTCAAATTCAGCGCCGTTTTGAGACACGGGCGAGGGGAGGAGCCAACAGCACAGCAGAACAACGCAGTTAAACGAGGCAGTCTTCCCAGCGACAGCGAGTGGGAGAAGTACAGGCGTGGAAAAGTACAGAGCAGTTTCGAAGCAGTTTGAAAGCAGGTTGACGGCTGCAGAAGAAACTAAACTTAAAAAAAAAAAAAAAAAAACCTCAACATGGTCTTCAAGCCAGTAATCTGTGACACCTGCTTGATGTGGGAAATCCGAGAAAACCCAGCGGAGCTAAACCAAGTGTGCGTAAAGTGCCGCGCGATCCAGGATTTGCATAAACTAGTAAGTATGCTAGAAATGGAGCTGGAAGAAGTGAGACAGCAACAGGATCTTGAGGAACTGGCACACCCACAATTCATGGAAGTCTGCATCACCCCTAACAGACTGAAAGCCACCAGGGAGATAGAAGGTCAGAACAGCTGGGTTCAGGTAGGCAGAAGCAGGGAAAAAAAGAAACTTCGTCAAACACCACCACCAGAAATCAAAACAACCAACAGATTTGAGTCACTTCAGAATTTTGATGAGCAGAACCAACAACAAGAGAATGAAAGGAACAACATCCAGGACCCTATTGACAGTGGTGACCAGACAGCAAAAAGAAGGGAGGTCATGATTGTTGGGGACTCCATATTGAGAAACACAGCAAGTTCAATTCGCAGTTTGGACCCCCTTACTACAACAGTGTGCTGCCTTCCGGGAGCCTCGGTCAAGCACATCACTGAGAACGTGGACAGGCTCCTAGAACAAACAGGAGACGACCCGGTAGTAGTCGTCCACATCGGTACAAACAACATTGGAAGAGACAGACCAAAATCCCTGCAAAACAAATTCAGAGAGCTAGGAAGGAAATTAAAAGAGAAAACCAAAACTGTGGTATTTTCTGGTATACTACCGGCACCTTGCAAAGGACCATATGGACAGCTGGAAATAATTAATCAAAACGCATGGCTGAAGACGTGGTGCACACGGGAAGGCTTCACCTATCTTGATCATTGGACCACATTCTACAACAAGGACTATCTGAATAGACGGGATGGACTGCATTTAAATAACAAGGGAACCAATCTACTCTGAAAAAAGATCCTCGAGCAGGTTCAGAAGCATTTAAACTAGAAAGGAAGGGGGGAGAAATCAAAAAAAAAAAACAGAAGGCAGACCGCATCAAAACAAGAACAACTCAGGTAAGACAACCATTAAATGTATTTATCTAAATGCTAGAAGTATCAGAAACAAAATTCTAGAACTTGAAGCTACTGCACTAACAGGTAACTATGATGTGATAGGTGTTACAGAAACGTGGTTGTCTGAGAGTGATGGGGACGAATATAATATTTGTGGGTATACACTGTATAGGAAAGACAGGCAGGACAGAAGAGGAGGAGGGGTAGCGCTATACATAAGAAACAGTCTTGAAGCCCAGGTGTTAAACCTGGACAAAGAAAATAAAACCGAATCAATATGGGTCAGAATAACAGACAAAAATTCAAAAGGCATAATAATAGGAGCATGCTATAGACCGCCAGATTCAGACGGTGAGCAAAATAATCTGTTATACAATGACATTAGAAATGCGTGTAGCAAAGGAGAAGCCATACTAATGGGGGATTTCAACTTCCCCCAAATAAAATGGGAAAACCCGGTGGGTAGCGCGAAGGATAAAATAGAAATGGTGGAAATGACAAATGACTGCTTCCTAACACAATTTGTCAAGGCACCGACTAGAGGGGAGGCATGCCTTGATTTAGTCTTTTCAAATAACGAAGATAGAATAACTAAAACAGAGGTCAGAGAACCACTGGCAAACTCAGACCACAACATGGTCTCATTTGAAGTGTTTTTTAAATCCCCAAAAGTAATGACTAAAGCTAAGGTTTACAATTTTAGAAAAGCAAACTATGAAGGTATGAAACAGAGACTAACAGAAGTAGATTGGAGTAAAATAGAGAAAACACCCACAGAAGAAGGATGGTTGTTCTTCAAAAATGTAGTACTAGAGGTGCAAAACAATTATATCCCTAAAGTAGACAAATCTAAATGTAAAACTAAATTGCCAAAATGGTTTAATAGATCAATTAAAAAAAAATATTCAGCGAAAAAAGGCACTTTACAGAGCATTAAAAAAGGACCAAAAAGAAAGTACGCAGAAAGAGTACATGGAACTGCAAACGCAAGTCAAAAAGGAAGTTAGAAAGGCCAAGAGAGAAATAGAAATGAACATTGCTAAGGGAGCTAAAACCAATTCCAAAATGTTTTTCCAATATTACAACAGCAAGAGAACATTCAAAGAGGAGATTAAATGTTTAAGAGATACAAATGGCAAAATCGTAGATGAAGAAAAAAAAAATAGCAAATATATTAAATGATTACTTTTCACAAGTTTTTACAAAGGAAGATACTGACAACATGCCCCACATGTCATCCAGTTCCTATCCAGTTTTAAATAACTTTAGCATAACTGAGGCAGAAGTGTTAAAGGGACTAGGAGCTCTTAAAATAAACAAATCCCCTGGGCCGGATGAGATCCTCCCAGTAGTACTCAAAGAAATGAAAGAAGTAATTTACAAACCGCTAACCAAGATCATGCAGCAGTCTCTTGACACAGGGGTGGTACCGACAGACTGGAAAATTGCAAACGTAATACCGATCCACAAAAAGGGAAACAAAACTGAACCAGGTAACTACAGACCAGTAAGCCTGACTTCTATTATATGCAAACTTATGGAAACTATAATAAGATCCAAAATGGAAAATTACCTATATGGTAACAGGGTCCTGGGAGACAGTCAACATGGTTTTAGGAAAGGGAGATCGTGTCTAACTAACTTGCTTGATTTTTTTGAGGATGCAACATCGATAATGGATAATTGCAAAGCATATGACATGGTTTATTTAGATTTCCAGAAAGCTTTTGACAAAGTCCCGCACAAAAGATTAATTCTCAAACTGAACGCAGTTGGGATTCAAGGAAACACATGTACATGGATTAGGGAGTGGTTAACATGTAGAAAACAGAAAGTACTGATTAGAGGAAAAACCTCAGAATGGAGTGTGGTAACCAGCGGTGTACCACAGGGATCAGTATTAGGTCCTCTGCTATTCCTAATCTACATTAATGATTTAGATTCTGGTATAGTAAGCAAACTTGTTAAATTTGCAGACGACACAAAAGTAGGAGGAGTGGCAAACACTGTTGCAGCAGCAAAGGTCATTCAAAATGATCTAGACAAGATTCAGAACTGGGCAGACACATGGCAAATGACATTTAATAGAGAAAAGTGTAAGGTACTGCATGCAGGAAATAAAAATGTACATTATAAATATCATATGGGAGATACTGCAATTGGAGAAGGAATCTATGAAAAAGACCTAGGAGTTTTTGTTGACTCAGAAATGTCTTCATCTAGGCAATGTGGGGAAGCTATAAAAAAGGCTAACAAGATGCTCGGATACATTGTGAAAAGTGTTGAATTTAAATCAAGGGAAGTAATGTTAGAACTGTACAATGCACTAGTAAGACCTCATCTTGAATATTGTGTTCAGTTCTGGTCACCTCTCTATAAAAAAGATATTGCTGCTCTAGAAAGAGTGCAAAGAAGAGCGACCAGAATTATTCCGGGCTTAAAAGGCATGTCATATGCAGACAGGCTTAAAGAATTGAATCTGTTCAGTCTTGAACAAAGAAGACTACGTGGCGACCTAATTCAAGCATTCACAATTCTAAAAGGTATTGACAGTGTCGACCCAAGGGACTTTTTCAGCCTGAAAAAAGAAACAAGGACCAGGGGTCACAAATGGAGTTTAGAAAAAGGGGCATTCAGAACAGAAAACACTTTTTTACACAGAGAATTGTGAGGGTCTGGAATCAACTCCCCAGTAATGTTGTTGAAGCTGACACCCTGGGATCCTTCAAGAAGCTGCTTGATGAGATTTTGGGATCAATAAGCTCCTAACAACCAAACGAGCAAGATGGGCCGAATGGCCTCCTCTCGTTTGTAAACTTTCTTATGTTCTTATGATGTGTAAGTGCAAGTGTTCTCTTGAGGATTGAGGTTTTTGCTGTTCCTGAACATTAGTGATGGCTCAGTGAATGAAATGCACTAGATATTTTACCTTGTGTCTGTTGGTCTCCTTCAAACTTATCAGCTTAATAATAAATCCCTCTGAGCCTATTGTACTGCAGTTTGTGGTGCCTTAATGCAGTTGGGGTCAAAAAGTTGATAAGGTGGACACCGCTTAAGGATGTAACTGGAAAGTGCAACGAACCTTTGTCTATAGAAGAAAATAGAGTTACCCAGATCCATCATAACTGTTTTTAGAGACTTACTCTGACATTTATGAATGATGACTGAATGAGCACCAATGACTGAATTTGTCTCGAACAGTGTACTCTGAGCGTAAACATTCAAAGATATGAGTGACTTGTTAAATGAGATGGTTATGGTTTTGACCATACTTGTGTTTTCCAGATAGTAGGAAACAGCTTGAAGCTTCCCTATTGCCCCACTGATGAGACCAGTGGCAATGTCAATGTTCTTGTGAAGCACCAGTTTGCAGCCTATTTTGACTTGTATGGTAGTTTCCAGTCCAGCTGTACAACTGCAGTCAGCCTTGTAGGAGTTCATTTTTTTCAGCACATTTCTCTGGAAGTTAAAAGGCAGTTCACAGTCCATAAGATGAATAAGAACATAAGAACATAAGAAAGTTTACAAACGAGAGGAGGCCATTCGGCCCATCTTGCTCGTTTGGTTGTTAGTAGCTTATTGATCCTCTCCAGACATACGATCAATCACGGCATTCTGAATCTGGTTATAGGCATCTACCGTAGGCACGATGCAGGTTGAGCCCTTGGAATGAAATAGCTAGGTGACCTTTTTTTTTTTTTAATTAGCAGTGGGAGAAAACCACTTCAGCAAGTACAGTAGGTAGAATTTTCCAGAACTGGCAGATGCTTTATCTACTATAGATACTAATGAGAGCAAAACAAATACAAAAGAAAAACAAGGGAAACGCAGATCTTTTCAAGAAAGCTGGGAGTCTTTGTATAAATGGATTTTATATTTTTAAATGCTGCAATAATAGTTCTGCTTATGATGCATCCACACTAGAATTTGACAGAACAGGTGATTTATTTGCACTGTGCAGGACCTTATTTTCTCCAATTGGTGCTTGAGCCCTGCAACACTCATGCCTGTGCACCTATTATCAGTGATTAAAGGCTGGTTTTCAAACAAACTGACTATTGCTTACCAATACTGTATTGGTATAAGAAAAGTGTGTTTTAAAAAAAAGTAATTTCAGTTTTCAATCACTTAAAATATGCTGAAGATAATGTAAACAACACCACGCTACAGATAGGGAGTCCCAAGCTTTAAACGTCTTACTGTTTATAAATAAGAACTCAACATTATTAAGAATATTGTGTTATTATGTTTTAAGCAACATACTGCAATAATGTTCATTATGGTAATTGTTTATTTGTTAGTTTTAAAAAGTTTAGTAAAAGGTGACCTATTGTTTGACCTCGTTCATACAACCAACCGAGTTTTCTAAGCATTATTTGTGAATGCTTATTCACCATTGCTACATCGTTAGAAAATAGACTTCCCTGCATTTTTATGGGCGCTGCCATAATACGGTCACACGACTGTGATACTGCACACAATTGGTTCAGTGGACATGACGGATTTTGCTAAATTAGAAGCGTGGCGTATAGCAAGTTATCGAAAGAAACGATCTTTTGAGTTGTATTTAGCATGGTGTATATAGTGTTTTGGGGACAAAGGACACTGAACATCAGAAAGTTGGTAGAGACTCACAACAGACTCACAGCTGTAATTGTTGCCAAAGGTGCTTTCACCAAGTATTAACTCAGGGGGGTTGAGACATAGCCAATTATGATCTGTATTTTTAATATATATTTTTTTTCCCCAATAAAACCTTTTTTCCCCCATGATCATTTTAAATGGACAGAAAAAAAAATCTAGTCTAGTTTTGACTGGGCCAATCTAGCTTCGCCAAGGGCTTCTGGGCGAACCCTTAAGCTATCACTTTTTTTGGCGTCCAAATAGGGCGAATCTAGATTGGCTCAGAACTTAAAATAGACAACTGGGTGAAACCCGTTTTTTCAGCAGTTTCGGAGCTATCCTGGGTGGGTCTAATTTCGTCCAACGCTTCAACATCAATGTTGGGCCAATTTAGTTTTGCCTATGCCAATTATTTGGTTGAGTCTAGTTCTGCATTTCTACACTCTCCTCGGCCAGCTTCCAAGTGCGTGTCACGGTACCTGCCTTGCCTCCACTTCTGACAACAATGTAGCGACAGTGTGCTGGGTTTCCAGTGGCTGTGCAGAAAAGGCAGGACACCAGGGCTGGTTTTAATAGCGATTAACCACTCATTTTATTAGCTCTCTCTCACAAAAAGAGAAAAGTCAAAAAGTCTTGCTCCTCCATACACACAGGTAAACTCGCCACAAAGTACATCAACAATCAGTTAGAGGCCAGTACGCACTATGCTGTATGCCGAAGTTTAAAGTGCATTTTCCACCGAAAATAATGATATCTTACAGAGATCACAGCTCAATCACACAGTTCATTTCAGAGTACAGACACAACCCCACTGTAAATACTGTAAAGTGCAGAAAAAAAAAGAGCTTTCTGCAGTGAGGTGCCCAGAACATAAAAATCAATTGTCCAAGTACAGAAATGTTCATTTATACTCCCGTTTCCACAAGAAAAACCCAACACAGCACATAGTCCAGCACAGAGGAGTAAAAGCTGCTTTGACCTCACCCAGCTTTCTTCAAACCTGTCCACCGCCACGCTCAGACACTTGAACTCCAGACCAAAACAGTCACAGCAACAAAAAAGAAACAGGACTTAGTGCTTAACTCCTCTTGATTTTCATCAACGCATCCGCCCTGTGACAGAGACAATGATTCTTGCTGGTAAATCTCCCTCTCAACCAGCAAGGGTGCTAAGTAACAGGAACAGAATACTTATCAGCTTTCTGCGTTGGAGAGTGCTGATTCAACATCTGAAGCAGCATTTGAAACGCTTCAGGATTTGTAAGTATAATGGATCCACACTACATTATTATTATTATTATTATTATTATTATTATTATTATTATTATTATTATGCATAATTTTCATTATGCATTTTTACTGTAAATGTTATTAGAAAATGCTACCATTTGACTCAAGGGTCACATAGAAATAACATTTTTTTAACAATTTTTATTGCACAGTAAAGAGCAACACAATGTCTCATCTGTGCTGCTGTATATGGTCCCTGATCTTTACGATGCAATACAAATTGCAAGAAGTAATTGTTGCTTCCTTATTATTTTCTCATTGATGTTCATTGATTTAGATTATTGCATGGGAGTGTTCCTTTGTTTGCTACATGTCAAAGTAAAGATGAAAGGAACTGAGGTGTTTTCAGTCTGGCAGCCTGATTTACAGCAGCCAAGGTGTCTGCAATCTCATTATTATTATTATTATTGTAGACATTTAGCAGACGCCTTTATCCAATAATCAGCATATGTTCACATGTCAGCAGTGCTTGAATGAGTGTAAACACTTTATTTTGAAAAAAAAAAATCTCATTATTTTGCTTATTGACATTTACATACTTTCAAGCAAGTGAGTAACAAAAATACAATCAGG
Source organism: Polyodon spathula (assembly GCF_017654505.1). NCBI lineage: Eukaryota > Metazoa > Chordata > Actinopteri > Acipenseriformes > Polyodontidae > Polyodon > Polyodon spathula. Next base: position 16,114,158 of record NC_054553.1, read on the forward strand.
TACTGAAAATTCAGAGCTACAAAAAAAAAATCCCAGTAGCAACATTCTCCTGCACAAATGCACAGTTATGTGAGAGCAAACAGAATACTCCGACTACGCAAACTGACACTTCGTTCCGAGGATTAAAAGAAAGTCGGTCACGTAAGAGACAGAGTTTCGGTACACTAACTCATTAACTCACTAACTCAGGGATTATAAATGTAAGTAATACACGCTGCTGTATTACATACCAGCATTATTATTTACTGTTTGTTTCGCCGTCAGGCACTGGACTTAAGGAATAGAAATAAACAAACCTTTTTCACCTGGATTACAATTGTTTGTCTGTTCTTTGATCACCTGCACTTGTACACTATCAACCACTTTGTCACACGCCCCCATAACACTTATCTAAAAAACTTGAGATAATTCTCTTAAACTGATTTTCTTTTACTTCTTATTTATGAACAAATTAAACTCTGAAACATACACTGATCGGACGACAACCAGCCAACAGGGAGACTCTCTTCAATCTTTTTTGTTCCTTTACACACTGCACCGGAGAATATTTATAGAGAATGCTACACTTCCTTAAAATGAGACACGGCTTGACATCAATTTAGATAATAGATAAAAACCATTAGCGCTTCATCAACACTCCCTATTTTCTATTTACTTAACAGGATTAATGATAGGTCCAACAGCCTATTCAATAATGGACTTCAGAGAACCAATGCAGAGATACCCATAACGTGCATGTCGCCAACTCAACAGCACTTCTTATAGTGTTTGATATATGGAATAATTATTCGTGACCATGTCATTTAAAACACATGAGTTAGCTGATAAAACACCCTTATTTATCTAGCTGTTTCTTGAGAATTATTGATCGCCTGGCCAGGCACCTGCCACGCAATTATGGGCAGCAGCCAGCACATTTCTTGTGTAGCAAACTTTACAAGTATTTTCAAAATGATGAACACTTTTCAGAGCAAGACTTCAGAGCGTAAATTGCATAAACTAGGTTGAACTCTGAAGGAGCTGGAGTCTCCTGTGGTTTCTCAGGCTGCTGTGGCAAAGAAAGGTGTCATGTGCGCCTGTAAATAAGACACATATTTGCAAACGAAAGCGCAGCATTACGCACATAGGATCAAGGTTTCTTACCGTTTTCCGATCATTTTTCAATTTGTAAAATTTTTAAAATTGAACGAAATGGCGAGCAGTGTTCCAAAGTATCACAAAAGAAGTCCATTCAGTCTTTTTGAAGTTTTGGAGGAGATGGATAATAGTGAAAGTGACGGCGAAAATTATCAGCTTTCTGCGTTGGAGAGTGCTGATTCAACATCTGAAGCAGCATTTGAAACGCTTCAGGATTTGTAAGTATAATGGATCCACACTACATTATTATTATTTATATTATTATTATTATTATTATTCATAATTTTTAACTGTAATTTTTTACTGTAAATGTTATTAGAAAATGCTACCATTTGACTCAAGGGTCACATAGAAATAACATTTTTTTAACAATTTTTATTGCACAGTAAAGAGCAACACAATGTCTCATCTGTGCTGCTGTATATGGTCCCTGATCTTTACGATGCAATACAAATTGCAAAAAGTAATTGTTGCTTCCTTATTATTTTCTCATTGATGTTCATTGATTTAGATTATTGCATGGGAGTGTTCCTTTGTTTGCTACATGTCAAAGTAAAGATGAAAGGAACTGAGGTGCTTTCAGTCTGGCAGCCTGATTTACAGCAGCCAAGGTGTCTGCAATCTCATTATTATTATTATTATTGTAGACATTTAGCAGACGCCTTTATCCAATAATCAACATATGTTCACATGTCAGCAGTGCTTGAATGAGTGTAAACACTATTTTGAAAAAAAAAAATCTCATTATTTTGCTTATTGACATTTACATACTTTCAAGCAAGTGAGTAACAAAAATACAATCAGGTACTGAAAATTCAGAGCTACAAAAAAAAATCCCAGTAGCAACATTCTCCTGCACAAATGCACAGTTATGTGAGAGCAATGTGCCTGACAGTTGTGGCATATGAACTGAGAGTATTTGTCATGCATACTCATCATGGATACATTTCGGACACCCAAAGCTCTCTAAAAAGGCCACATTTTGAATGAAATACTGGACAAATAAGTAAAAAAGAGGATTACAAAATCTAATTCATGTGGCAATGTATAGCATGTGAGGTGCCAGAAGGTAACCTCCCTTTTAGAACTTGCTCAAGAAACTAGTGTATGACTGGCCATAAAGATTTACACAATATTTATTTTTGGAGAGGTTTGGAGAGGTTTTAGGACCCTTGAGCCTAGCTTTGTAAAAACTCATGTAGAATTTGATCCCTTTATTCAATCGGTTTTAATTTTTTATCCAGTGTAGTAGACATGTTGGAGAAGCACTGGAAAAAATCAGTCTCTTTTCATGTGCTACAAAGTGAAAAAGTGACGATAGAATATAAACAAATGAAAAGCGTTTCTTGTTTTTTTTATGTTTGTTTCTGGATATCTCCTTTCAGTGTGGTACTGAGTAAGACTTATATCAAATCTGAGGTTTTATTCCTAATGGCCAGGGGATTACCTTGAATTCAAGCCCTGAACCATGCCTATGCTGTCTAGAAGATAATTTGATTTATTTAAGGCCATAGTCAACCAGGCGGAAATTGCCTGTGGGAGGCTGGGGGTTTAACAGGTTAATAGAGAAAAATGTAAGGTACTGCACGCAGGAATTAAAAATGTGCATTATAAATATCATATGGGAAATACTGACATTGAAGAAGGAATCTATCAAAAAGACCTAGGAGTTTTTGTTGACTCAGTGTCTTCATCCAGACAATGTGAGGAAGGTATAAAAAAGGCCAGCAAGATGCTCGGACATACTGTGAAAAGTGTTGAATTTAACACTTTGCAGTCCATTTATTCAGTGCTTGTCAGGCGCGTCAGGTCCAATTTATTTTCAAACGCACTGTTTATTTCACACAGGCTGTTTAAAAGATTTTTTCCAGAGTAAAACAGGTTTAAAATGCATTGGCAAAACGATATCAGTACTGCATCTCCAGCCAAGCCCCACCCCTTGTTCGCTGTATTTTTCACATACCTCTTTATAGACTTGCATACTGATAAATCCTCTCCTGATCACTTGTTTTATCACCAAACTCACCAATAACGCAATCTAAGTCATTATTTTAGTACTATAACATCTCAAAAAGCTCTGCAAATGTCAGTGATATTCTTTGAGCACTGGATGCGGAAGCAGCTATCCCTTTGTTTGTGTCCATGATTATCTCTGTGGTGCAGCTGCTAGCTCTAATACTGACACGCTCCGTTTTTTTGGCTCCTATCGGTCTCATTCGGCCATTCAGTGTTCTCGGCTTTTTCCGGAAAAAAAAACGACTAGAGATCTGTTCTTATGTCTTTTTGATGTCGTCGGACAGGGTCCAACATCGGACTGGAAAGGGAAAATCAGAATGTCAGACCTGGTCCGACATAAGACCGCAAAGGGTTAAATCAAGTGAAGTAACGTTAAAACTGCACAATGAATTAGTAAGACCTCATCTAGAATATTGTGTTCAGTTCTGGTCACCTCGCTACAAAAATTATATTGCTGCTCCAGAAATGTGGCTCCAGCCACGTTTAGCGAGTACGTTAACAATCTGCAGACGCCATGCCGTTTCCCGTTCAGGTTATTGAGTCCGGGTACTGTAGCTCAGTCCCTTTTCTAGCCGGCCGACTTCCAACTACCCACGTGAATAAAGTGTCATGCCTTTTAGTCCAGGGTACTCTGCTTCCTTTATCTAGTACCCTCTCAGGTCGGGAGGGAGATCTACCACCAAGCGTCATTCGATCTCTGTCACAGAGCCCTAACAGCCTTCACAATAATTCTGCAAGCACAACTAATGTGGCAACGAGACAGGACTGTCTAGCCCAGCAGCTGCATTCGTATTTCTGTGAAAAAAACAGAATACGCACACAAGATAAACAATCTTTCCCAAACAAAACAGTAATAAACAAATTACCATTAGATTTATATAATTTCATCATAAAAACCTAAACTTAATTTTTAAATTCAAAACACAGCTAGCAGCCTCAGAGACAGCACAAGCAGCTTACTTAAGGTCGTTCGATCCCAGTGACTTCGTGCAGAGCACAAAGCCGCTGCGGGGCTCAATGAAAACAACAGGTGTGTACAGTACATGTAAGTGGCAATTACTATAAGCGTGTAACAATTAAATTGCCTTATTAGTATAATTACACAAGCGAATAAGCAGATATGTGTAACTTGATACTTATCTGTTCATAGTCTCTCCCGTCAGGTTTGGATAAAAGTTAAAATGATCATGATGCCTGTGTCTGCAGTCCAGTTACGCCCTCGGTGGTGGGCACAACTGTGTCACAGGCTGTAATGTAGAGCTTTGATATATCTTATTCAGGTTATCAGGATCTTTAGGATAAACACCCCTGAGGTAATGAGTACATTTCATACTAGACAGCGAACTACATGAAATTAAATTTATATATTTTATACCTGGTATATCAGTAGTCGGCAAATGGCGGCCCACGGACATGTGTCATCTGCCCAGTGGAAGCTTAATTGGCAGGGCTGTATCGAGGGCAGAGCAAGAGCGGAACTTCATTGTAATATTGCAACAAGGGGGCCGTCATGGGGGATTCCGCGGGGCAGAACAAACTGTATACTGTAAACATGTTTCCTGTGTTGTTCGGTGATGTTGTCATGCATATTTACGTTGTATATCTAGGATTTATGTCACAACTGTGTCCTCGCTAATTACCATTAAAGAAAATACCCATTATAGCTCATAATGTAATTATCAAACATAATAAACACAATACCTCAATAAGAACTAATAAGTATAGAAAGCACAGGCATGGTTCAGGGCTTGAATTCAAGGGAACCCCTTGGCCATTAGGAATAATTTGATACAAGTCTTAGTACCACATTGGAAGGAGATATCCAGAAAAAAAACAAGAAACGCTTTTCATTTGTTTATATTCTATCGTCATTTTTTCACCTTGTAACACATGAAAAGAGAAATTTTTTCCAGTGTTTCCCCAACATGTCTACTACACTGGATAAAAATTTGAAACTGATTGAATAAAGGGATCAAATTTTACATGAGTTTTTACAAAGCTAGGCCCAAGGGTCCCCAAACCTCTCCAAAAATAAATAGTGTAAATCTTTATGGCCAGTTATATAGTAGTTTCTTGAGCAAGTTCTAAAAGGGAGGTTACCTTCTGGCACCTCACATGCTATACATTGCCACATGAATTGGATTTTGTAATCCTCTTTATTACTTATTTGTCCAATATTTCATTCAAAAGGTGGCCTTTTTGAAGAGCTTTGGGTGCCCAAAATGTATCCATGATGAGTATGCATACAAATACTCAGTTGACTCACATAACTCATTCTCTCACATAACTGTGTGTTTGTGCAGAAGAATGTTGCTACTGAGATTTTTTTGTAGCTGAATTTTCAGTAACTGACTATTTTTGTTACTCATTTGCTTGAAAGTATGTAAATGTCAATAAGCAAAATTTTCAAAATCAAGTGGTTACACGCATTCAAGCACTGCTGACAGGTGAATATATGTTAATTATTGGATAAAGGTGTTTGCTAAATGTCTACAAGAAGAAGATGATGAAGAATGCAGACACCTTTGCTGCTCTCAATCAGGCTGCCAGACTGAAAACACCTCAGTTCCTTTCATCTTTACTTTGGTTGACATGTGGCAAACAAAGGAACTGAGTGAGTGATTGTTTGAGCAGGCAGACAGCTTATCTTGAAAGGCTAAGAACCTACACTGTCTCTAGGTGAGTAACATCACTCCTTGTAATCTTGTAAATATAAAAAAGTTTGCTAAACAGTCCCATACAATAATCTAAATCAATGAACATTTAGATTATGCATAATAATAAAGACGGCCGGGAAGCAACAATTACTTCTTGCATCTTGTATTGCATCGTAAAGATCAGGGACCGTATTCTTGGTGTTGCTCTTCACTATACAATAAAAACAGTTTTAAAAAAAGTTATTTCTATGTGCCCGTTGAGAGTCAAATGGTTGCATTTTATAATAACATTTACAGTAAAAATGCATATTGAAAATTATGCATAATAATAATAATAATAATAATAATAATAATAATAATAAATGTAGTGTGGATCCATTATACTTACAAATCCTGAAGAGGCTCCAATCCATCTTCAAATGCAACTTCATAGACGCTGAATCAGCGCTCTCCAACCCAGAAAATTGATCATTTTCACCGTCACTTTCACTATTATCCATCTCCTCCAAAACTTCAAAAAGAATGAATGGATTTCTTTTGGGATGCTTTGGAACACTGCTCGCCATTTCGTTCGATTTTATGAATTTTACAAATTGAAAAATGATCAGAAAACAGTAAGAAACTTTGATCCTATCTGCGTAACGCTGCGCTCTAGCTTGCAAATATGTGTCTTGTTTACATACGCACATCAATTACTCTTCAATGGATTAGGCTACAAACAAAGTCAAGGTATGATTGGACAGCTTGTGACCTCCCCTATAACGTGATCAGGAAGATTTCACAATCAACAGGTACATGTAAGGCCAGAGCAGCAAAACGCACAGCTAGTCGATCGGAGTTGTTTTTAAACCGTGAGGTACTGGACACATTGAGAAGGGAATATCTCAGAGGTGAAATGGCGAATTCGAAAAAAATCCTTCTCTGTTTGACGGTAGGAAAACAAAGTTTTTGCTATTGAGTCAGGTTTTTTTTGCTGTTTTGCTTTTGTAATAATATTACAGATGATTTTTGAAATATAATGTGTAATTTCCTAATTTCTTCTTCAATTATCGTATAGGCAATAATCAACGATAATCGATGCATTGACGTTTTCTTTTTCAAAATAAAAAACATTAGTTTGTTTTGTTTTTTTAACAGAAGATCCAATAACTAAAAACAGTCATGCACAATAAACACAAAAACATTCACCTTAGAACACTCCTGGACTTGATTTTTTAACAACTGAAAAGAATAAGCATGCGTCCGCATCAGATGCCCCTTTAACATTGTAATAATAATAAACATATTGTGGCAGAGCAAAGCTCTGCCCTTTAAATTGGCAGGGATGGGGTTAACTTCCCCTACCTGCCTGGGTTTATTATGTTCAGGTGGCTGGGGTTGATTAGTTGATTAGGTTGATTAACGATCAATCAGCGCCCAGCCACCCGACATAAAAGGAGGCCTCTGCTTCTCATTTGGAGAGAGGGAGCTGAGGAAGCAGGTTGGTTTTTTTTTGGTTGCTTGGAAAGTTTGAATCCAGTGAAGGCATTGCCCAGCCTGGAAATTGTTATTTTTGTAAGTTTTGCTTTTTGTCTTTCTTTGTGTTGAAATTGCTTTGTTTTGGCCCTTGTGCCCTTTCATTTTTGTGTTTATTTATAATAAAATAGTTATTTTTTTGAACTGCAGTCTGTCTCTGGGCCTCTTTCCACTCGCCAGCCTGCCACATTTGGTGTCAGAAGTGGGATAGCGCCACCTAGAGGCTCAGAGCAGTATTTTTGTTTTGTTTTGTGGAATTTTTGGGATAATTTTTTTTTTTTTTTTTTTTTTTTTTGAAAAAAAAAAAAAAAAATGGGAAAGAAGAGCAGACAGCGGCAAAGGCAGGAAAAGCAGCAGCAGCTGAAGAAATGTAAGCTGCTGCAGCCACTGCTGGAGGACCCGGCCAGCCTCTTCCCCTGGTGTTCCTGGTGCGGGAAGGAGGACCATCGTTGGCGGTCCTGCCCAGACGTGCCACCGGCAAACTGGTGTGGCCGGTGTGAGGAGGACGGCCACAACTGGGCAGGATGCCCCTACAACCAGGCCCAGGAAGAGGTGCCGTGTTCACCCCAGGCATCAGGGGCCACCCCACTACCTCCAGCACCACCATCTTCACCACCGTCCCAGGAGATCTGGGACTGGTTGATGCACCCTGAGGCAGACCTCGTCCACGATCTCCCCATAGTTATCAACACGCTGTGGCGTCGAGATGGGGAGAGGTGGGAACAGTGGGAGGAACAACACCACCCGGCCTCCTTCCCAGAGGTTGCCCTCATGGTGGTTAATTACCTGGCGGTAGACATGGGAGATGACCCGGTCACTCCAATAAAGAGTGGTGAGCCGTCGTCCCCAGAGCCAGAGAGGGGTGAGGAGCCGCCGTCGCTCCCAGAGCCAGAGAGGGGTGAGGAGCCGCCGCCGGGGGGAGTTGGCCGATTGCGGCCGGTGTACGTTGTACATGGGGGGAGGTGTGTGGCAGAGCAAAGCTCTGCCCTTTAAATTGGCAGGGATGGGGTTAACTTCCCCTACCTGCCTGGGTTTATTATGTTCAGGTGGCTGGGGTTGATTAGTTGATTAGGTTGATTAACGATCAATCAGCGCCCAGCCACCTGACATAAAAGGAGGCCTCTGCTTCTCATTTGGAGAGAGGGAGCTGAGGAAGCAGGTTGTTTTTTTTTTGGTTGCTTGGAAAGTTTGAATCCAGTGAAGGCATTGCCCAGCCTGGAAATTGTTATTTTTGTAAGTTTTGCTTTTTGTCTTTCTTTGTGTTGAAATTGCTTTGTTTTGGCCCTTGTGCCCTTTCATTTTTGTGTTTATTTATAATAAAATAGTTATTTTTTTTGAACTGCAGTCTGTCTCTGGGCCTCTTTCCACTCGCCAGCCTGCCACACATATATATATATATATATATATATATATATATATATATATATTTTTTAACACAGTCTATCTGAACTTTCTATCTGAACTACGGTTGTTCAGTACTGTTAACGTTAGTTAATTTCACAAATCCTGAGTAATTTAACCACCGTACTAAATTCAGTTTATTTTTTATGTAATATTGACATATAATCCAAACACATGCTTTGAAACAAAATAAGGTAATTGGTAGATTTAATAGATTTAAAACCATCAAAAAAAAATTACTGCCTTAATTTTTTAATCAAGAAAACGTGACTACAATAGGCCTACTTATGATTTGGCTTGTTCAATGCGAATGTATAGGCCTAATGTGTATATCCTAGCAACGCGATGACGTTGTTAATCTACTGTACTAGCACTAAAAGAAGAGCACTCACACACTCAAGGTTAATGCAAACCGGCATCAGGAGACGTCAAATGGTTCCAATCTGATGCATCGATTCACCAATATGTAATCGAAGCTCGGAAAATTTAAGATGATCAATAATCGATACATCAATTCATTGTTGCACCACTACTAGACAGTAACGCCCTCTAATTAGCATTTGTGAAGATTTACACAACACATTTCCAGTGTAAGAGATAGTAGAATGAACACAAGGCACATACATTGCACAGTACCTGTCGTGTAGTCCCAGGGACATCACCTCTCCTCCCCTGTGAACGGAGTGATCCACCATGTCCTTTCCACCAACAGCTCCTCTGTCAAGACAGGGAATCAAAGGTGGGTCTTTTACAAAGGAGTATGGTACCATTTCAGTTTCTATCTCAATTACTGCTAAAACATCACGAAAAGCCATCAGCACAGGTAGGGCTGCAGACTGTTCACAGGTTTGGTTATTTAGCTGTACATCATCTATCCCACCCTCCTGGGGATCCGAAACAAACATTAAGTATTTATTTTTATTATTATGTATTCTGTTTAGAGATACATGTTATTTTATGAATACTTCCTGAAAGTTGAAAAAATACTGATGTTTGGGCAAATTAACATAATAAATGTTTATTCACGGGGTCTATGAGCAATAGTGGACACTGAAATTATTTTCTCAAAGTAAATATTTATAAATAAAATAATTACATTATCAGTAATAAGGAACAAAAAAATAACCTGATACATTTAGTTCATGAAACATTATCTGCTTGTATCCCCTAGTTTATTGATATTTATAAAATGTTGTAAAAACATATTTAAAACAAGACAAAATAAATATTCTAATATAACTATAAGTCAAACACATCGGATTTAGTGTGTTCCTGTTTTTTTTTTCTTAGCTGTAAACTTGTGTTCCGCGGTATATCGATAGCTACGGTATATCATGATACCAAAACCCTATGATACCTAATATTCGGGGGGGGGGGGGGGGATAAAAAATATCCAAGATCGCAAATTGGTTATTGGTTTATTTAGTTTTGTTTTTTGGTTTTAGCTTTTAAAACAAATCTCTGTAATTGTGTGCTTTAAAAACTAAGCTTACTCATTTCCACTTAGTAGAAGTGACCAACTACCCTGTTTCAATTAAATTACTGCAGCAGTCATGGCGAATGCCAGAGAGAAGCTTGATGTGGAACTATTTTGGATTTCAGTCAGTTGACAACGGCAATCTGGTTGAAGGTGGCCAGCCAAAATGTCGAAAGTGTTTTAAAGAAGTGAAAAACAAGGGAGGAAACACCACCAATTTATTTAAACATCTTTCAGATCGCCACCACCACTCTCTCTGTGGAAGTTTACTTTTTTATTTTACTGTAGTTTCTTTAGTTCTTTTAGTTTAAGGGAATCCCCAGTGTATATTACTTATAAAAAAAAAAAAGTAAAAGCAATGATAACAAATAAAACAGGAATGCGCAAGAAGCTGAACAAAAGGGAGTTCATTGATGCTTGTTTATTTTGTCATTACAGTGCATTTGGTATAAGCTGAAAAAATATACTTTGCGTCATTTTAGTACTATCAGAAGCAGTTCTTTGGGGCTCCCTAGTTGCACATCCAGTAAAGGCGCTCTGTGTGGAGTGCAGGATTTTCCATATAGCATAGACATTGCCATTGTTCGAGTCCAGGCTATTCTATTGCCGACCGTGGACCGGAGCTCCCAGAGAAGGGGGGGCTTAGGTCTGCCATGGTGTCCTCGGCTCACCACGCACCAGTGACCCATCTGTCTGTAAAGTGCCCGGAGCTCTGTGGTGGCTGCATGGTGAGCCTGCAGTGTGTAAAGAAGCGGGTGGCTGGCAGCTGGCAGCACACGCTTCGGAGGACAGCATATGGTTATCATCGCCCCTCTCGAGTCAGCGCACGGGTTGTGGCGGTGAACTGAGCATAAAAATAATTGGACAGTCTAACTACCAAAATTTAAAAAAAAGAAAGAAGCTGTTCTTGCCAGAAATTTTTTTTTTTTTTTTTTTTTTTTTTTTTATCCGCTGAACTAATAAAGCTGATTTTCAAAATATTTAATACTATAACACTGTAAAATGAATAGGTGTTTAAAATGAAGGAATGCAAAGTGTGTATTCCCTAATGCTTTACACTGTACAGGAATCAACCAGGCTAGTCTAGTTTAGCATGTATACTCTTGTTTACTTGTTAAACTTTCAAAAGATAACACAGTATAGATTCATGGAGGTGTTATGTTGTATATGACTTCAGAAATGTTACAAACAACAGGAGGTCCATTTGCCCATCTTGCTCATTTGGTTGTTGATTGATCCAAGCAAGAACCTTATCAAGCCATGTCTTGAAGTACCTATGTAAATCAGCTTCCACAACAGTGCTTCATTTTTTCATTCCTTGCTCACATTTGTAGTGCACTTCTAAGATACCCCTCTATGTAAAACATCTGGTCCAGTTATAAAAAGTCTGCTTCAAGGAAAGTATTCATGTGTGTGCAGTATTTTGTTATATATGAGAATTAAGAGACTGTAATTGGGAGTACCACTGCGTATCCTGCCATCTCATACCCGCCATGATCAATTACATCAGCAACGTTAGTTTATTATTGAACAGAGAAGATTAGTTCAGAGATTGTAGATCCTACTAAAGTTTCCATACACTGTGTTGTTCGTGCTCCGTGCGCAATCATTGCTGGTAGAGTCACGTGAGCTGTTCAGTGTGTCGATACGTAAATAAATCCTGTTCGCCTGCGGGACTTAGACTTCAACCTCTGCCTCGATTGACTGCCTGTCATTCAGCAGCGAATGCACGCACCCACACCGCAGACAACTACCCTGTCACAAAAATTAATGCCTTGTATCTTTCTAAACAAGGGATTTAGGGGAGTTCACTAATAAAAGCTGAATCTCAAAACAGTAATTGTGTGAACATAGTAATTATTACAGCTGTGTATTATGGCATTTAAAACAGGATTAATTTATCCACCCTTACTCTGGTCCCAAAGCAATTAAACATACGACTGATTACTGTATTTTAAGCTGTCTGAAAACGTTCTGAAGAGTTCTCTTTGCTTAGGGAACTTTAACAGTTTTTCTTTCTTGGAATGTTATAGTCGGTGGCAACAACCTTTAAATAAACTGGAACTTGTTTAAAGCAGATTCTATATATATATATATATATATATATATATATATATATATATATATAGATATATATACATACATTATATATAATATCTACAGATGTTTATCAAAATCCACCTTTTTTTCAAATTGCGAAAATTATTTATTATATATTTTATATATATATTATATATCTATATATATATATATATATATATATTAAAATATAGAAAGAAAGATCAGAATTGGAGAAGCCTCCACCCCCCTGAGTTAATACTTGGTGGAAGCACCTTTGGCAACAATTAGAGCTATGAGTCTGTTGGGATAGGTTTCTAACAAACTAGGTTTGGCAATATTTGACCATTCTTCTTTACAAAACTGTTCAAGGTTTGTCAAGTTCCTTGGGGAGTGTTGATGGACAGCAATCTCCAAGTCATGGCACAAATTTTTGATTGGATTTAGGTCAGGGCTCTGACTGGGCCACAAGGACATTTACCTTTTTTTTTTTTTCCTAGCCACTCCAGTGTAGCTTTGGCTGTGTGCTTTGGGTCGTTGTCATGCTGAAAGGTGAACTTCCGTCCCAGTTTCAGCTTTCTTGCAGAGGGCGCCAGTCCCTGCCGATAAAAAACATCTCCATAACATGATGCTGCCACCACCACGCTTCACAGTAGAGATGGTGTTCTTTGGGTGATGCACTGTGTTTGGTTTGCGCCAAACATAACGCTTTGCATTTAGGCCAAAAAGTTCCATTTTAGTTTCGTCAGACCACAAAACTTTTTTGCCACATGGCTACAGAATCTCCTAAGTGATTTTTTTTTTTTTGCATACTTCATCCGAGATTCAAGGTGGGTTTTCTTGAGTAATGGCTTCCTTCTTGCCACCCTACCATACCGGCCAGACTTGTGGAGTACTTGGGATATTGTTGTCACATCTACACTTTGACCAGTCTTGGCCATAAAAGCCAGTAGCTCTGCCATCAGTCTCTTGGTAGCCTCTCTGATTACTCTCCTTCTTGCTCAGTCATCCAGTTTGGAGGGACGGCCTGATCTAGGCAGGGTCTTTGTGGTGTCACACACCTTCCACTTTTTAATAATCGTCTTGACCGTGCTCCAAAGGATATTCAAAGCCTTTGATATTTTTTTATACCCATCCCGATCTGTGCCTTTCAACAACTTTGTCCCGGAGTTCTTTGGAAAGCGCCTTGGTCTTTGCTTTGAAATGCACTACCCAGCAGAGGGAACCTATAGGAACCACCAAGGAAAGGTGTTAAAATCAAGCCTCGCTCAGGACAAATGGAAGCAGCTAGAGACTGGAAGATGCTGGCAGATGTTAGTCAACGGCTTATTTTTCCACCTGAGATTGCCACCACTAACTTTCGACCAGACATTGTCTTGTAGTCTGGATCAGCATGCCTTGTTCATCTGGTAGAGTTAACAGTGCCATGGGAAGATGCTGTGGCTGAGGTGTATGAGAGGAAGAAACTTCGGTATGCTCAACTAGCTGCTGAAGCGGAACAGCGAGGATGGAGAGTCCGAGTTTACCCAGTGGAGGTGGGTTGCCGAGGATTTGTGGCACACTACAACCCGGTTTCTCAGATGTCGGGTTCAGTGGCCAAGAGTTGCATCACACAATGAAGAATTTATCTGAAGCAGCAGAAAGGAGCAGCAACTGGCTGTGGTTGAGACGGAAAGATTCTGGATGGGGATCTCAAGCACAATGGAAAGAAAACAACGCTGATGTTCAGGTAAGTAAGCTAGGCTGAGCTGAGTGGGGGATGGAAGGGGGTGATGCTGGGATGCCAGAATCACCGTTGAGCCCTTTTGAGGTGTCGTGGGCTAGTCATGCTGAAAGAGGATGGAAGGTGCCCACTTGCAGACCACAAGGATGTACCCTACTTAGCTCAAGCCAGACGGTTGTCATGCTGATGCGCTGGGGAGACCGCACTGGGTTGATGCGCTGCGCCAGCATCACAGCCGTTGTGTGTGCTGATGCGCTGGGGAGGCAAAATGAGCTGATCCCTGGAGCCAGCATTACACTTCAGCAATCAACACCAGACAGAAGGATATCTACATCATCAGATGGAAAACAACGCAAATAGATGAAGATGCAGGTGGATCACACTAGTTTACTGCAAAGCTACATCTTAGTTGGTGCCTATCTTGGCGAAATAGTTCAAATCAGCATGAAGTTCAACATCTACTCTCATGTAATGGAAATCATGGTGTGTGATTTTGAAGGCGATTGGTTACAACTGTGCTAATTCAGGATTGCTATTACAATGGGGTGGACACTTATCCAACCAAGCTATTTCAGTTTTTATTTTAGTTAGTTGTGGGGTAGGATGTGAAGATAAATTAAAAAAACAACTATTTTAATTCCAGGCTATAAGGCAACAAAGGTGAAAATTTTGAAAGGTGGTGTACACTTTCTATAGGCACTGTATATGTGTGTGCGTATATATATATACACACACACACACACTCAAAAAAGTACAGTGGCTATCAAAAGTATTGACCTCCCCTTGGACTTTTGGACTTACAGCATGGAATCCAAACGGATTTAATTAGGAGTTTTGGCCACTGATCAGCACAAAAGAGTCCATAATGTCAAAGTGAAAAATAAAATCTACAAGTTGTTCTTAATTACAAATATAAAACAGAAAATAATTGCTTGCATAAGTATTCACCCCCTTTGCTATGACACACCTAAATAAACTCTGGTGCAACCAATTGTCTTTAGAAGTCACATAATTAGTTGAATGGAGTCCACCTGTGTGGAATTAAGGTGTTTCACATGATTTCAGGTTAAATACACCTGTCTCTGGGAGGTCCCACAGTTGGTTAGTACATTTCCTAACAAAAACTACAACATGAAGACGAAGCAACATTCAAAGCAAATCCAGAATAAGGTTCTTCAAAGGCACTAATCAGGGGTAGGATATAAGAACATTTCCAAGGCATTGAATATCCCCCGGAGCTCAGTAAAGTCCATTATTAAGAAATGGAGAGAATATGGCACAACTGTGAATCTGTCTAGAACAGGCCGTTCGGGTGAGAAGGGCACTAGTCAGGGAGGCCACCAAGAGGCTTATGGCAACTCTAAAGGAGTTACAGTGTTCCACGGCTGAGCTGGGAGACACTGTGCATATGGCAACAATAGCCTGGGTGCTTCACAAAACTGGCCTTTATGGGAGAGGGCCAAAAGAAAGCCATTGTTGAAAAAAACTCACATCAAATCTCGACTAGAGTTTGCCAGAAGGCATGACTCTGAGACCAAGTGAAAGAAGATTCTATGGTCTGATGAGACCAAAATAGAGCTTTTTGGCATCAATGCTAAGCGCTATGTTTGTCTTAAGCATAACACCACCCATCATCCTGAGAAAACCATCCCTACCGTGAAGCATGGTGGTGGCAGCATCATGCTATGGGGATGCTTCTCTGTGTCAAAGCCTGGAAAGCTTGTGAAGATAGAGGGCAAAATGGATGCAGCAAAGTACAGAGAAATCCTGGAGGAAAACCTGCTGAAGTCTGCAAGAGACCTGGGACTTAGGAGAAGATTCATCTTCCAGCAGGACAATGACCCCAACCATACAGCCAAAGCCACACTGGAGTGGCTTAAAAACAAAAAGGTCAATGACCGGAGTGGCCCAGTCAAAGCCTGGACCTCAATCCAATTGAGAATATGTGGAAAGAGCTGAAAATTGCTGTTCACCAAAGGTCCCCATCCAACTTGATGGAGCTTGAGCAATTTTGCAAATAAGAATGGGCAAAAATTGCAGTGTCCATTTAGAACAATTTAAGATTTTATTTTTCACTTTGACATTATGAACTTTTTTGTGTTGATCTGTGGCTTAGAGTTCCCTCTAAGCATTTAGATACTGAGAATCTTGCTGTTTTGACTGAGAAAGGGTCAATTATCAGTGAAAAACCTTCGGCTCACTTAACCCTTTTAATATATTTTTGTTGCATTATACAATTTTTAAACAATATTCCAGCACAAGTATCTCAACAATTTTACAATGTACTTTAAATTTAAACTTAAACTTAAACAAGATATTTATTGTGGCTCTGCTAACACTGGCATCTGCACTGCCTTCAATTGTAACCATCTTTAGGGCTACTGACTGTACCATTCTTGGGAACACCAAATTCCGTTTTTAAAAAATGGCCAACTCCATTTGTTCCCACTTTTTATAATGTATTAATTAAGTACGGCATTTCAACATTAATATAATTTTTTTTTTTTCCCCCCAATCAGACACTTGTTGCTGTACCACACTCCATTCTGAGGTTTTTCCTCTAATCAGTACTTTGTGTTTTCTACATGTTAACCACTCCCTAATCCATGTACATGTGTTTCCTTGAATCCCAACTGCGTTCAGTTTGAGAATTAATCTTTTGTGCAGGACTTTGTCAAAAGCTTTCTGGAAATCTAAATAAACCATATCATATGCTTTGCAATTATCCATTATCGATGTTGCATCCTCAAAATAATCAAGCATGTTAGTTAGACGCGATCTCCCTTTCCTAAAACCATGTTGACTGTCTCCCAGGACCCTGTTACCATATAGATAATTTTCCATTTTGGATCTTATTATAGTTTCCATAAGTTTGCATATAATAGAAGTCAGGCTTACTGGTCTGTAGTTACCTGGTTCAGTTTTGTTTCCCTTTTTGTGGATCGGTATTACGTTTGCAATTTTCCAGTCTGTCGGTACCACCCCTGTGTCAAGAGACTGCTGCATGATCTTGGTTAGCGGTTTGTAAATTACTTTTTTCATTTCTTTGAGTACTACTGGGAGGCTCTCATCCGGCCCAGGGGATTTGTTTATTTTAAGAGCTCCTAGTCCCTTTAACACTTCTGCCTCAGTTATGCTAAAGTTATTTAAAACTGGATAGGAATGCCTTAGCAATGTTCATTTCTATTTCTCTCTTGGCCTTTCTAACTTCCTTTTTGACTTGCGTTTGCAGTTCCGTGTAATCTTTCTGCATACTTTCTTTTTGGTCCTTTTTTAATGCTTTATAAAGTGCCTTTTTTCGCTGAATATTTTTTTTAATTGATCTATTAAACCATTTTGGCAATTTAGTTTTACATTTAGATTTGTCTACTTTAGGGATGTAATTGTTTTGCGCCTCTAGTATTAGATTTTGTAGAACAACCATCCTTCTTCTGTGAGTGTTTTCTCGATTTTACTCCAATCTACTTCTGTTAGTCTCTGTTTCATACCTTCATACTTTGCTTTTCTAAAATTGTAAACCTTAGCTTTAGTCATTAATTTTGGGGTTTTAAAAAACACTTCAAATAGACCATGTTGTGGTCTGAGTTTGCCAGTGGTTCTCTGACCTCTGTTTTAGTTATTCTATCTTCGTTATTTGAAAAGACTAAATCAACATTGTTATCGTTTTATTTGCTTTCTTATTCTCTACGTGTTTATGACTGGCAGTATGGCAATTAATGGTATTGACTCATATGTGATAACGTGAATTATATCAAAACTTTTAGACTACTATCGCACCATCCTCATATAGATAATCAGATGTATTTTAACTGTCTTACTAAAACATTGCTTTTTTTCCTTCATGGTGCAGCCGTCCTGTTGAGTTTCTGCAGAGACATGGAGTGAAGTCACATGATGAATAAACTCACAAACAAAAAAAATAATGGACATGGTATGTCTTAATTCAATTACTCTACACTTAAATGTGTACTTGACTACTGTTCTGATTACATTTTTACCAGTTTCAAAACGCTTGAGATGATTTCTGAAATCTAAAAAGGAAATAAAACTAAAACCGTCAAAGAGTATTGTGATTTTTATTTATGTTTACTGGAGTATTTACACTTCTAAATAATGCAGGAAGATTGTGCTTCACTGATTTTAGTATTCAAATTATACAATGAGTTAAAAACTGTTAAGTTCATGAGCAGCACTCTCTATAGAGGCAGAATCGCCAGACGCCTGCTTTGCCTACCCTGTACCAGTAGATTCGCTGGTGCCCGAGCGAGCTCTGCACTAATGTGACATGTCTTTTTACAGAGGGAAATCAGAGAATCAACTGCAAGTCAGACACAAATATGCTTATGTTAATGCTTTGTAAGAATAGTCTCAAAATGTACCTCAAGAGCTGGAGTCTCGACCGAGGTTGATATTTATGATATAACTTTCGCAAGTTAGAGTGCAAACACACACATACAGTGCCGAGAAAGTTTGTGAACCCCAATGATAATTATGGAAATTCCATATTTTTACCATGAAAGCCTTCTTCAATCAAAACCAATCTTTTCTTATATATCCAATAGGGTTTATACTAACCAATTCCATGTCTTTTGAAACAAAATGATGTTCCTTCCATACAATTCACCTTCCATACAATTCGACAGGGTGTGTGTATAACTAACATCACTGTTTTTGTAAATAACATTATTAAAGCTAACTAAGATTTTAAATAAATAAATTAAAAAATGGTCCTCTGTGAACCTAAAAAGTCTCATCCAGGATAGCTGGAGCAATGCTCTATTTGTGTTTTCTAAGCAGGTCCCACATCCCCTGTAGGCAAACTAATGCTGGATTATTGCCCGTCTATCTAGGCGTCCATACCCTCAAGCATGAGGCTTTGCAAGCTGCCGACACTGCCTAGGACTGAAGGTTTCAGAGTATAAAGAGAGCAGCATCATTAATGTGGCAGGACTCTAAACTACTCAAATATCCTCCAGCAAGGGCATTTACAAACACAACCACAACAAGCTGTAGGCCTACATGCCAAACACTACAGAAATGTGTAAATGAACTAGATTCAGCAAGCAATTTTTTGGCAAAGTTTCACCATCTTCCACAGGGCTCTCCAAAACGTTCCTATTGACAGTTCAGGAGTCTGAACAAAAAAAAACTGAAAATGTGGTGGTCTCGAAGTACAAAGTTTTAGTGTTATGGTACACAAATCTCTCTCTCTTTTAAATTCATTAAAGTTTTGATAAATTTCACACAAAAAAAAACACAAAAACATTTGTTTCTGTCTAAAAGAAAGAACAAAACAGCATAGCAATAGCAAAACACAATTCCAGTTTGCTGTTCAATATAAACTATGCATGCTCCGCTCTCACCTCCAGAAGACACTAAGCTCTACTGTATGGATATTTACCTCATAAAAGACCCAAAACCTGAATAAGCTGCTCTCTGAGCCAGTGATGCAGTCATGGCCCGCACCCTAGGACACAAAAAGACTGCACTCACAGATCTCATCATAATTTTTTCTTGAAGGTTAATGGTTACATTTCTATTTCAGGGAACCAGGGTTATGATAATTACCTAACCTTCCCTTTCAAGTATGAAATGTTACCATTGACATATGGGTGAGCGTACCAAAAGCCACCACAAGCACAATATTACAGGATGACTGGAATGCTATAAGGCTAAGCCGAGAGGCTGCCTTGTGCGTTACAAGTGGAAGCGACAGCGAGTGGGAGAAGTACAGGCGTGGAAAAGTACAGAGCAGTTTCGAAGCAGAAAGGAGAAATTGCATCTTGAATTGCTTTAATCAGAAAACAGAGGACATTGGGGAAACACAGCAGCAGCTCAAAGTCAAACAGCCGTGTGTGTTTTTCTGATAAAAAACAAGCTGAAACTCGGAGCAGCTGATTCAAATTCAGCGCAGTTTTGAGACACGGGCGAGGGGAGGAGCCAACAGCACAGCAGAACAACGCAGTTAAACGAGGCAGTCTTCCCAGCGACAGCGACTGGGAGAAGTACAGGCGTGGAAAAGTACAGAGCAGTTTCGAAGCAGTTTGAAAGCAGGTTGACGGCTGCAGAAGAAACTAAACTTAAAAAAAAAAAAAAACCTCAACATGGTCTTCAAGCCAGTAATCTGTGACACCTGCTTGATGTGGGAAATCCGAGAAAACCCAGCGGAGCTAAACCAAGTGTGCGTAAAGTGCCGCGCGATCCAGGATTTGCATAAACTAGTAAGTATGCTAGAAATGGAGCTGGAAGAAGTGAGACAGCAACAGGATCTTGAGGAACTGGCACACCCACAATTCATGGAAGTCTGCATCACCCCTAACAGACTGAAAGCCACCAGGGAGATAGAAGGTCAGAACAGCTGGGTTCAGGTAGGCAGAAGCAGGGAAAAAAAGAAACTTCGTCAAACACAACCACCAGAAATCAAAACAACCAACAGATTTGAGTCACTTCAGAATTTTGATGAGCAGAACCAACAACAAGAGAATGAAAGGAACAACATCCAGGATCCCACTGACAGTGGTGACCAGACAGCAAAAAGAAGGGAGGTCATGATTGTTGGGGACTCCATATTGAGAAACACAGCAAGTTCAATTCGCAGTTTGGACCCCCTTACTACAACAGTGTGCTGCCTTCCGGGAGCCTCGGTCAAGCACATCACTGAGAACGTGGACAGGCTCCTAGAACGAACAGGAGACGACCCGGTAGTAGTCGTCCACATTGGTACAAACAACATTGGAAGAGACAGACCAAAATCCCTGCAAAACAAATTCAGAGAGCTAGGAAGGAAATTAAAAGAGAAAACCAAAACTGTGGTATTTTCTGGTATACTACCCGCACCTTGCAAAGGACCATATGGACAGCTGGAAATAATTAATCAAAACGCATGGCTGAAGACATGGTGCACACGGGAAGGCTTCACCTATCTTGATCATTGGACCACATTCTACAACGAGGACTATCTGTATAGACGGGATGGACTGCATTTAAATAACAAGGGAACTAGTCTACTCGGAGAAAAGATCCTCGAGCAGGTTCGGAAGCATTTAAACTAGAAAGGAAGGGGGGAGAAATCAACAAAAAAAACAGAAGGGAGACCGCATCAAAACAAGAACAACAACTCAGGTAAGACAACCATTAAATGTATTTATCTAAATGCTAGAAGTATCAGAAACAAAATTCTAGAACTTGAAGCTACTGCACTAACAGGTAACTATGATGTGATAGGTGTTACAGAAACGTGGTTGTCTGAGAGTGATGGGGACGAATTTAATATTTGTGGGTATACACTGTATAGGAAAGACAGGCAGGACAGAAGAGGAGGAGGGGTAGCGCTATACATAAGAAACAGTCTTGAAGCCCAGGTGTTAAACCTGGACAAAGAAAATAAAACCGAATCAATATGGGTCAGAATAACAGACAAAAATTCAAAAGGCATAATAATAGGAGCATGCTATAGACCGCCAGATTCAGACGGTGAGCACAATAATCTGTTATACAATGACATTAGAAATGTGTGTAGCAAAGGAGAAGCCATACTAATGGGGGATTTCAACTTCCCCCAAATAAAATGGGAAAACCCGGTGGGTAGCGCGAAGGATGAAATAGAAATGGTGGAAATGACAAATGACTGCTTCCTAACACAATTTGTGAAGGCACCCACTAGAGGGGAGGCATGCCTTGATTTAGTCTTTTCAAATAACGAAGATAGAATAACTAAAACAGAGGTCAGAGAACCATTGGCAAACTCAGACCACAACATGGTCTCATTTGAAGTGTTTTTTAAATCCCCAAAAGAAATGACTAAAGCTAAGGTTTACAATTTTAGAAAAGCAAACTATGAAGGTATGAAACAGAGACTAACAGAAGTAGATTGGAGTAAAATAGAGAAAACACCCACAGAAGAAGGATGGTTGTTCTTCAAAAATGTAGTACTAGAGGCACAAAACAATTATATCCCTAAAGTAGACAAATCTAAATGTAAAACTAAATTGCCAAAATGGTTTAATAGATCAATTAAAAAAAATATTCAGCGAAAAAAAGGCACTTTACAGAGCATTAAAAAAGGACCAAAAAGAAAGTACACAGAAAGAGTACACAGAACTGCAAACGCAAGTCAAAAAGGAAGTTAGAAAGGCCAAGAGAGAAATAGAAATAAACATTGCTAAGGGAGCTAAAACCAATTCCAAAATGTTTTTCCAATATTACAACAGCAAGAGAACATTCAAAGAGGAGATTAAATGTTTAAGAGATACAAATGGCAAAATCGTAGATGAAGAAAAAAAAATAGCAAATATGTTAAATGATTACTTTTCACAAGTTTTTACAAAGGAAGATACTGACAACATGCCCCACATGTCATCCAGTTCCTATCCAGTTTTAAATAACTTTAGCATAACTGAGGCAGAAGTGTTAAAGGGACTAGGAGCTCTTAAAATAAACAAATCCCCTGGGCCGGATGAGATCCTCCCAGTAGTACTCAAAGAAATGAAAGAAGTAATTTACAAACCGCTAACCAAGATCATGCAGCAGTCTCTTGACACAGGGGTGGTACCGACAGACTGGAAAATTGCAAACGTAATACCGATCCACAAAAAGGGAAACAAAACTGAACCAGGTAACTACAGACCAGTAAGCCTGACTTCTATTATATGCAAACTTATGGAAACTATAATAAGATCCAAAATGGAAAATTACCTATATGGTAACAGGGTACTGGGAGACAGTCAACATGGTTTTAGGAAAGGGAGATCGTGTCTAACTAACTTGCTTGATTTTTTTGAGGATGCAACATCCATAATGGATAATTGCAAAGCATATGACATGGTTTATTTAGATTTCCAGAAAGCTTTTGACAAAGTCCCGCACAAAAGATTAATTCTCAAACTGAACGCAGTTGGGATTCAAGGAAACACATGTACATGGATTAGGGAGTGGTTAACATGTAGAAAACAGAAAGTACTGATTAGAGGAAAAACCTCAGAATGGAGTGTGGTAACCAGCGGTGTACCACAGGGATCAGTATTAGGTCCTCTGCTATTCCTAATCTACATTAATGATTTAGATTCTGGTATAGTAAGCAAACTTGTTAAATTTGCAGACGACACAAAAGTAGGAGGAGTGGCAAACACTGTTGCAGCAGCAAAGGTCATTCAAAATGATCTAGACAAGATTCAGAACTGGGCAGACACATGGCAAATGACATTTAATAGAGAAAAGTGTAAGGTACTGCACGCAGGAAATAAAAATGTACATTATAAATATCATATGGGAGATATTGAAATTGGAGAAGGAATCTATGAAAAAGACCTAGGAGTTTTTGTTGACTCAGAAATGTCTTCATCTAGACAATGTGGGGAAGCTATAAAAAAGGCTAACAAGATGCTTGGATACATTGTGAAAAGTGTTGAATTTAAATCAAGGGAAGTAATGTTAAAACTGTACAATGCACTAGTAAGACCTCATCTTGAATATTGTGTTCAGTTCTAGTCACCTCTCTATAAAAAAGATATTGCTGCTCTAGAAAGAGTGCAAAGAAGAGCGACCAGAATTATTCCGGGCTTAAAAGGCATGTCATATGCAGACAGGCTTAAAGAATTGAATCTGTTCAGTCTTGAACAAAGACGACTACGTGGCGACCTAATTCAAGCATTCAAAATTCTAAAAGGTATTGACAGTGTCGACCCAAGGGACTTTTTCAGCCTGAAAAAAGAAACAAGGACCAGGCTTCACAAATGGAGTTTAGAAAAAGGGGCATTCAGAACAGAAAATAGGAGACACTTTTTTACACAGAGAATTGTGAGGGTCTGTAATCAACTCCCCAGTAATGTTGTTGAAGCTGACACCCTGGGATCCTTCAAGAAGCTGCTTGATGAGATTTTGGGATCAATAAGCTACTAACAACCAAACGAGCAAGATGGGCCGAATGGCCTCCTCTCGTTTGTAAACTTTCTTATGTTCTTATGTTACCATATGGAACCCCAGCAACAAGTAGCTAGGTTGAAGAAACTGAGGTAAAAACTCTCAACAAAACAGGAATTTAAACAATTACATTATTAATATTAAACGTCATGTATTTTTAGCCAAATCCAAAACGAGAAATAATTAACTCGAGCCAGAGCTATTGCAGCCTGGGGGAGAGCACAAAGTCAGCCGACTTATGTTGCTGAATCCCTGGGAAGGAGTGACTCAAGCCGCTGGATTCACACGGGGCACAAGGTCGCAGTGGGATGTAACAAGCAACAGGCTGTAGTGCACATAATTAGTGAAAACTACTACAGCAATTATATTAATAAATCACATATAATTTGTGTAAAAACACAACAAATGCAAAATATATGGTAGATAGATCAAGTACTTATCTGAAATAGGCTCTCCGGACAGGTCTAGAAAGGAAAAATGGCGCAAAGATCTGTGAGAGCAGTCTTTGTTCCCTCGGGGGTGAAGCCATGACAGTGTCACTGGCTCAGAGAGCAGCCTTGGTATATCTTATTCAGGTTTCGGGTCTTTAGGAGGTAAATGCTCATACAGTAATGGTTACATTTCGTACTTGAAAGGGAACTATCGGTACCCAACATCATAACTACCGCAGACGACACAAAAATAGGAGTGGCGGCAAACACTGTTGCAGAAGCAAAGGTCATTCAAAATGATCTAGACAAGATTCAGAGCTGGGCAGACACATGGCAAATGACATTTAATAGAGAAAATTGTAAGGTACTGCACGCAGGAAATAATGTGCATTATAAATATCATATGGGAGATACTGAAATTGAAGAAGGAATCTATGAGGACGACCTAGGAGTTTTTGTTGACTCAGAAATGTCTTCATCTAGACAATGTGGGGAAGCTATAAAAAAAAAAGGCTAACAAGATGCTCGGATATATTGTGAAAAGTGTTAAATTTAAATCAAGAGAAGTAATGTTAAAACTGTACAATGCATTAGTAAGACCTCATCTTGAATTTTGTGTTCAGTTCTGGTCACCTCGCTATAAAAAAGATATTGCTGTTCTAGAAAGAGCGAATTATTCCAGGTTTAAAAGGCATGTCATATGCAGACAGGCTAAAAGAATTGAATCTGTTCAGTCTTGAACAAAGAAGACTATGCAGCGACCTAATTCAAGCATTCAAAATTCTAAAAGGTATTGACAATGTCAACCCAAGGGACTTTTTCAACCTGAAAAAAGAAACAAGGACCAGGGGTCACAAATGGAGTTTAGAAAAAGGGGCATTCAGAACAGAAAATAGGAGACACTTTTTTACACAGAGAATCGTGAGGGTCTGGAATCAACTCCCCAGTAATGTTGTTGAAGCTGACACCCTGGGAAGAAGCTGCTTGATGAGATTTCTGGGATCAATAAGCTGCTAACAACCAAATGAGCAAGATGGGCCGAATGGCCTCCTCTCGTTTGTATATCTTTCTTATGTTCTTACCATGAATTCTGTCAAGAATTAAAAAGCAATCAGTAAACCCTTAAACCTAGCAGTATAACTAAACAGACAGTGAAAAATTAATCCTGATTACAACATGGCTGGACTTCACTGTCTGTTTTGAACACCATACTTTAAAAGACGCAACAAATTGGCAGAAAAAAAAAAAAAAGGAAAAATTACCTGGTTCTCTGGTCGTGTGCCGGTTCAGTTCTTCAGTGGGCAAAAAATCCATTGAAACTTCTAAGCCATTTCTTTATCAGCAGAAGCTGACATCTTTTAAAGATAAAGAAAATACACAGTGGGGCTGCCTGTGTTAGACGGACAGACACACACCCAAGGAAGCAGACAGCTGCAAACCTGACAGGCCCGACAGACCATTAGTGCGTAAAGGAGGAGGTACATGTAGTACAAGCTGGAAGTTATTACAATAGCGCTAACAATTTTATATTATATATATATATTATATATATATATATCATATAATATATATATATATATATCTATATAATATCTATATATATATATTAGACACACACACACACACACACACACACACACACACACAGTGCCTATAGAAAGTCTACACCCCATTTCAAAATGTTCACCTTTTGTTGCCTTATAGCCTGGAATTAAAATGCATTAAAATAGTTTTTTTTTTTTCATTTATCTACACATCCTACCCCACAACTTCCAAGTGAAAAAAATATTCTAGAAATTTGTAGAAAATTAAATAAAAATAAAAACTGAAAAAGCTTGGTTGGATAAGTGTCCACCCCCCCTTTGTAATAGCAATCCTAAATTAGCTCAAGTGTAACCAATCGCCTTCAAAATCACACATAAGAACATAAGAACATAAGAAAGTTTACAAACGAGAGGAGGCCATTCGGCCCATCTTGCTCGTTTCTGGTTGTTAGTAGCTTATTGATCCCAAAATCTCATCAAGCAGCTTCTTGAAGGATCCCAGGGTGTCAGCTTCAACAACATTACTGGGGAGTTGATTCCAGACCCTCACAATTCTCTGTGTAAAAAAGTGTCTCCTATTTTCTGTTCTGAATGCCCCTTTTTCTAAACTCCATTTGTGACCCCTGGTCCTTGTTTCTTTTTTCAGGCCGTCCCTCCAAAGTCCCTTGCGTCCACACTGTCAATACCTTTTAGAATTTTGAATGCTTGAATTAGGTCGCCACGTAGTCTTCTTTGTTCAAGACTGAACAGATTCAATTCTTTTAGCCTGTCTGCATATGACATGCCTTTTAAAGCACGGAATAATTCTGGTCGCTCTTCTTTGCACTCTTTCTAGAGCAGCAATATCTTTTTTAAGAAAGGTGACCAGAATCTGCACACAAGTATTCAAGATGAGGTCTTACAAGATGCATTGTACAGTTTTAACATTACTTACTCTTGATTTAAATTCAACACTTTTCACAATGTATCCGAGTATCTTGTTAGCCTTTTTTATAGCTTCCCCACATTGCCTAGATGAAGATGTTTCTGAGTCAACAGGGACTCCTAGGTCTTTTTCATAGATTCCTTCTCCAATTTCAAATGAATGGAGCAAAGTACAGAGAAGTACCTTGAGGAAAATTTTTATTGCCCTCTGCAAGTAGCTGAAACTGGAACCGACGACGTTGTACAAACGGTGCGGAGGAACTGAAAAACAAGCAGACCCCTCACGTTCAACCCCCAAACTGTCTGCGTCAAAACGAATGATATGGTCTTCACGCACACTTCCAGTCGTAACATTACCATCTATCCCTTATCGTTCCTAGGATTATGCCTAGCACGCCACCCACCACCCACACCAATAGTCGTACCCCCACCGCCCGCACGACCACATATGATGGTAGGTGAGCGCTCCACGCCTCAACCACAACCCAGGAGCATGCGTATCGTGACACCGACAAAACCAATCACGATCAGTACAACTACAATTGGACGGCACACACCACGAGATACACTATCGACCAAGACCGGTTCGAGTTATCCAACCACGACACACGGCCCACCCTCTGGACATTCATGCACCCAAACCTAGCCTGCACCACGTATCGCATGACCCGAACCTACCACCTACACACCAGCCAAACATACTTTAGATTCCACCCCAATTCCCGCGGCACTACCTAGTATACGACAACGTCCCCACACGCTTAATAGGTACCAGACTACAACCGCCTATCACACACAACCAACCCAACACGGGAGACACCCCCCTTTCCCTCCCCTTTCCCACCTGGTTACGTTCATCATCCGTGCCCGTAGAGGGACCCATCACGGATTTTGAAGCCCACTCCAACTCGACAGGGCAGGCGATACATGCCCATATGACCCACCAACCACAAATAACCCCGCGCTACTACCCCCCTCCACAATTTTCTCTATTAAATTCACCTTTCAGCATGACAACTGCCCAAAGAACACAGCCAAAGCTACATTGGAGTGACCTTAAGGAACAAAAAGGTTTGCCACTCCTTGAGTGGTGTCGTCAGAAAATTTAAACCTAAATCCAATCGAAAAATCTGTGGCATGAATGTAGATTAGGAATAGCAGAGGACCTAATACTGATCCCTGTGGTACAGTTTTGGTTACCACACTCCATTCTGAGGTTTTTCCTCTAATCAGTACTTTCTGTTTTCTACATGTTAACCACTCCCTAATCCATGTACATGTGTTTCCTTGAATCCCAACTGCTTCCAAAGGAGAATTAATCTTTTCCAATTATGATCTTTGTCAAAAGCTTTCTGGAAATAAAATAACCATTCATATGCTTTGCAATTATCCAGTGTCGATGTTGATCCTCAAAAAAATCAAGCAAGATAGTTAGGCACGATCTCCCTTTCCTAAAAAAAAATGTTGATTTAAATGCACTCTGAGGCACTAGGTAAATTTCCAATGTGAAAAAAGTTATAGTTTCCATAAGTTTGCATATAATAGAAGTGTGGCTGTGTGTGTGTGTGTGTGTGTGTGTATAAGTATACAAGTCCTTAAGTCCGCTGCAGTTGGTGCTGCTGCAATGCAAGCTTACGTGCAAGCAGCATAAATTACATGTAAATAAACAATGTGAATTTTTATTTAAATTACAAAAACATGACTACTGTTCTACATAATGTATTTTTAAACTACAGTAGCTATGGTGACGTCACCACTAAATTACCATCAAAGGTTCAAACCTTCCTTCGGTAATGTGTTCCGAACATTCGAAGGTCAAAATATACCCTTCGTTGCAGCCCTATTTATAATTGAAAAAAAAGTTGGAAATACTTTCACTTCTGGAAAAATATTTTACCAGGGATAAAATAGCACAAGATTTAGGAATTGGAAAGGGCACTGTGACTGATATTAAATAGCCTCAGACTAAAAACATTTGCAGTGTCTGGTAGTAAAGGTGGGATTTCCAAGAAATATATTGCTTGTACTTGTGCATTACAATTTCCAAGTACTCAAGTCCAATTTTTAAATGGCAAATCAAACACACAATCAAGTATTATATTTTGTAATTAATGTTTGCCTTCTTGTGCAGTTAACTGTACATTGACAAGTATTACTAAACAACAATGTAATCAAATGCACGTATTCACACAAGCTTTACATTAACTTGTGTGAAAGATCCTTGCCACAATTATGGTTCGTTGCCCCTTTAAGAACAGACCCAGGACACAGAAATGGATTTTCGTAGTGCTCACGCGCACTTTTAATGAACACAAAAAAATAAACAAAACAAACAAACACCTAGCTCCTTCTTGGAGCACTAACTATGCAGTCAGGATTCCCCTAACTAACACCCCGGACAGCTAAGCTGTTTACCAGTATCCCAAAATCACACAGTTTATCACAGTACCTCACACTGACTGCTCGGAACCAGAGCAAACTTTCTGTTCCTTCTTTCAGCAGCCCCGAACTGACTGAATGCATTCTTTCTACAATCAATTCTACAATTTACAATTAACACCAGGTGCAGGGAATTACTAAACAATAAAACAATTAGCCCATTCACCCAAATGTGCATTCTCACATGTTTTCTACAGGGAAGGATTTTTAACCGCCTCCCTGCTATCTTACACAACCCCCCCCCCCAAAGTGTGCAACACTGATTGGCCATACCAAGGCCACCCCCTCCCCTAAAACACAACCACCTACACTCAAGTCCAGAAATGTCCATTTCCGCCCTCTTCCACGGGCGGGCTCGAGGGTGGGTCGGACCTTCCAGCACATCCGGGAAGGGACCAAGAACCGGCGACACAGGACCCCATCGGGATGACAGGGCCGACCGAAGCAACGCCCAGGGAACAGGAGGATGCAGCAGTGGGCAGAGATCTTCACCTGGGGACCGGCGCAGCAATGTCCGATCACCCATGGGAAGTGAAGCAGTGAACAGGGGGAGCACCAGCTACGTCTGGCAGCAGCCCAGCGACGTCTGGGTGCTCGGGATGAGCGGAGCAGGGAACAGGCAGCTCCTCCTCTATGGGCTCTGGGAGCGGCGGCTCCTCCTCTCTGGGCTCTGGGAGCGGCGGCTCTCCTCCTCTCTTTTCATCCTTTAATCTTTTTCTTTTCTCTCCTCTTCTTTCAAGATCTGGAGACCGCAGGACTACTTCTGCCCATTTCTGGAGCCAATCAAACAAGTCTTTAAAATCCATTTTCTGGGTCTTTAGGGGCACCCACACTTTCTGCCACCATATGTGAAAGATCCTTGCCACTCTTACAGTTCGTTGTCCCTTTAAGAACAGACCCAGGACACAGAAATGGATTTTCGTAGCGCTCAAGCGCACTTTTAATGAACACAAAAAAATAAACAAAATAAACAAACACCTAGCTCCTCCTTGGAGCACTAACTATACAGTCAGGATTACCCTAACTAACACCCCGGACAGCTAAGCTGTTTATCGGTAACCCAAAACCACAAAATCACACAGTTTATCACAGTACCTCACTCTGACTGCTCGGAACCAGAGCACACTTTCTGTTCCTTCTCTCAGCAGCCCCGAACTGACTGACTTCATTCTTTAAATACCCTGCATCTGGCTCTAATTTACAAATAACTAAACAATAAAACAAATTAGCCCATTCACCCAAATGTCCATTCTCATATGTTTTCTGCAGGGAAGGATTTTTAACCCCCTCCCTGCTATCTTACACTTGCAAGAGAGATGCCTGACCTACCTGTTTGAAGTGTGTCTCAAAGGTCCTTTACTTTAGCGCAGTACTTCCAGTATAAAAACTAAAATTGTACAAAAGAATACAGCCGTTCGGTCCAAAATCATACAGAACAGTTTCCAAAAAGCCTTCCGCTTCCCTTTGAAAGTTCTGTACTAACAGCTGCAGCACAATTTTCTTTAAGTTTTTCCAGCATCGCTGTTACTGTTTTATGGGTCGGCACAGTATTGGGGTAATCTTACATCAATTTCAAAACTGCTGCATTCACGTTTCACAAACACTGTTTTCATTGTGCAGTGCTCTTCAACGTCTGGTCAGTGGCCCGCCAACAGTCAGCAAAAATGATAAAAAAATAGCTAAAATAAAGTTATATAAACATGGTTCTCTCTACTCTAGCTAGTAAGAAGCAACAGCTTGATGGTGAAAATCCTAGATTCAAAAACGAGTGCACCAATAAATACGTATTTATTTTATCAACTGTACCTAACGTAAATCCAATGTGTTTATTGCGCAATGAATGTGTGTCAGTAGTTTAAGGAATACAATGTGAAAAGGCATTTTGAAAACAAACACTGTGCTTCTGGAAATACGTATCCAGAGGGCTCAGCAGTTAGAAGCTCAAAATTAGAGGCACTGCTCATTTCTTCCAACGTGCTTGTACAGCTCTTGAGCGACCTTGCACTCCGCATGTTTCCATGAAGAAATGCTAGCTTTACTCCCATTGAAAAGTTACATTAGTGGCGAGGTTATTTTTCAAAACATTTCTTCGTTTTTCGAAGAGCATGGACTTGACCTGCACAAAGTACGTCTTACTTATAGATGGTGTCATTCGATGACAGGAAGGAGAAAGGTCTGATAGCGAGGCTGTCTGCTTTAGCACCTCAGATGCAGTCCTTGCACTGCACTGTCCATCAAAGTGTTTCGTGTGGCAAACTTCGTAATGAGCTGAAAGATACAATGAACACAGTGATGGCAATCATAAACTTCATCCGATCTACATCAAGCCTCCAACATTGTCTGTTCCGTCAGTTGCTAGCCGACATGTCCGCAGACCATCATGATCAGCTAGTGCACAACAATGTTAACTGGCTCAGTAAAGGTAAATATTTGGGACTCAATTTGGAACTACAGGGAAGGGATGAGACCATATATTGACATGTTGAGAAACTGAATGCCTTTCAAAAAAAGTTCTCTTTTTCATCTAATTTTAATTTGCCAAAACTTCTCCACTTCCCAAAGCTACCCAATGTTATCATCTCATGGTCAGCCAAAGTCACCAATGTGATCTTTGCTAGGGATCCAATCACCATTTTCACTGCAAACCAACAGTGCAACATGCCAGCCTGGATCACTACACTGAAGAGTTTTCTGCCAGGCTTTTATTTAATAATCCATTTTGTATTATATTAAATGACGAGGCACGGCTAACTGCTAACGTGTAGCCTTAGGAACTTTCACACATAGCACTGTGCAGGTTACATTCCTGACACAAATCAATGGGTAAAATTACCGACTAAGGTACTGCCACTGGGCTGCTACAAACCAGTCACTCCAGATCTAACAGTGTTCTTCACAAGACTTACCCAGATGTGTATTCTAATTCCAAGAGAAAGTCAAAGCAGTTGGTTCATGTGGCACATAAACTGCAGGGTGACGTGTGGCTGGAAGAAGCCATCTCTGCTCATGTCTTAGTATTTCAGCTGTATCACATATCTGAATTTAGCAACAGCCCTTTCCTGGCGTCTCAAACAGCAGAACATTCTGTTTCACTTTGATCTGCTCAATTTCAGTTGTAGCAACTGGAATAAGCATGTACAGCATTTACTCTATTTAGTCTGTATTATTGTAGCATAGAAAACATTTGCTCATTCTGTATTCCAGGGTCCTAAACTAGCGTGAGTAGTTAACCACAGGATGATCACTGATCAGCATCAATTAAATTGTCACCCAGTATTAAAGCCCACTATCTGCCCAGCAGCAAGACTGCAAAGGTCATTCCAAGAGAAATCAGCAAGCAGCAGTGGAACACAGTGATGTCACTGTAATGCTATTAGAGGCACTTGTTGGGCTGAGCCAAGAAAAGCAACTGTCTCTCTGATAGCGGTAAGATATTTAACAGGATAAATCCACCACCATATCGCTTTCAGGGATGCCTAATCCCTATTTATAGGAGTAGGAGAATGGAAGTCAGGATAGAATTTAAACTGGAATCTGACCAAGACACCATGGGTAACTCCGACCCACTCTGCAGTGCAAGGTCTCCCACTGAAATACTGACGAGGACATACTCTGCATGTCCCTAAGCTCCGGGGATGTCAGTAAACAATTAGCTCAGGTTGTACGCAAAATGCTTTATGCAGATACTGCCGTTCATGTTACAAACAGATTACAGGAAGCTTTGTTTATTTTAATGTTTCTATTTGACATTATCTAACACTGAATGAGAATCATCTCAGAGAATGCCACAGAGAGGAAAAAGCAGAACAGATTTTAGAGACCTAGCCCATTTCCTGCCTGCAGATGGGATTAGTGCAGTATAGAGTGCATGTATTTTCGATTAAAGTTAATACAATTAGAACCAGGGACATAGTGTCAATTCGAGAGAACTTTCTTGTCTAAAAGTCACCATGCTTTACAAACTGGAGCTATACCAAATGTATGAGCAAGTGAAAGTTGTTGACCTTTATCTAGCATCTTCCTTTTGAAATGTGTCAAGTTCCAAGTATCCTGGCCATAACATTACTATTCATATTGTTACTCTTAAACTGTTTATGATCCAGTGCCATCTGCGCATTCATGTTAGAGCCCTTCCCAGCCCCAGTAATTAGACTTGTGACAATCTCCAGTATTTGGAGTAGGTTCCCAGTCCCTTGCAGCAGACTGCAGTCCTCATTGCTTTGATACGCTAACAAACAGTACACAGCATAGGTGTGACAGGTCAACTATGTACATTCCCGGAATATAAAATGAGGCAAATAAAAGGACATCTCTAGTTAGGCAAATGTTTCCATTGTGTAGTATAAAGATACATACTGTAGATATTATTCCTCAGCTGTGTGGAAGTTATACATTCCATATCTCTTTTGATATTCTGTTTTGCAGTGCTGTAAAATGCAGCACTAGCCAAAACATTTATTTATTTGACTTTGCAAACGCATCCAGAAATCACAGAGCCGCATTGGACAGTTTCAGAAGGACAGCTGACATCATACTACTTTTACATGAAAAGTGTAGTAGTTTTTTTAGTTCAGTTTTTACTGCATTGGAATAGTGGAACATGTGGCGTGCATGTGTTTGTTTGGTTGAAACAATAACAGTTCCTCTTTTCTTTTGCACACCACAGCCTTTCCTGTTGTAGTTTTCTCTTTTTAATTTCAGTCCACATGAAGCTGCTGTCAACAGCACTTTCCACAAGATAAATCAGCTAGTCTACTGTGGACAGCAATACTGTTGCATTACTGTGGTCACAGTGAGTGGCAATACTCACATAAAACAGCCAAACCAACTACTTTGAGAGATATACTACACACACAGACAGACATTTGAACTAAAGAAGAATGACTGAATAAAAGCTACATGAAAATAAAATGCTGCTTCCAAAAGCTTGCCAGTAAACAGGTGGCAAATGTCCCAATTTTTATGGATTTTACATTAATATAGTAAAAACTGACACGACTCACTATGTGCACTATGTAACTTCAATCACTGAAATGAACAAGATCCTCCCTAATTATTGTATTGTAGAGCTGCTTGAACAGATGTCATGTTTTCATCTGCCACTGGCTGAAAGCAATCTGAAAATCATTACAGCATAGATAGCAGCGCTTTACTGGGCAAACAAACTTTGGTGCTTTCAGTTTGGTCTACTGCCAAGACTGCTGTGGTTACTGACTGGGGTACGAGGTTTCCTTGACAACAGTTGAGAAGCTGGAAGCTTTAATTAGTTTATACGTCAGGAAATGCAGCAGAGTGGGACTTTATAGTAAAGGAACACTGCAGCTACCAAACTCTGCTCTAACCCAGGAATTGAGGGGCGCCAAAGTCAGACTTGAAATGACATTAGTAGATTCACGCAACAAATGCGTAAGGGAGCAGCACCTGTGTTGAAAACTAGAAGAAATTTGGCAGCAAAGAAAGCTGTGGAAGACGCTAACGCTTCCCTTCGAATCGGAGATATTATGGGGGACATTCAGCATGGAAAAGGTGGTCTTGGTCTCAGTTCAGCTCCTCCTACATGGCACAAGGCAACTCCGGCTCAACGGAGGAAGCTGGTAGTCAATAAGGTGCAAAAGGAGGAGGAAAGGATCAGGTGTGTAAAGGCCGTTTCCCAGGCTAAGCAGGAAGAATGGATGAGATAGAAGAGTGGAAGTGTGGAATGGCGCAAGATCGGCTGGCAAGACCTATGAACAATGGAAAAGAGCTGGATCAGTTTCCAGAGCAACATATGATGCTCTCCCATCACACATAACTTAAACCTCTGGGTGGGTGAGGATCCCTCATGTCCTTTGTGCTCATCACCTGCACATTAAGGCACATTCTGACAGGATGTAAGGTGTGTCTTAGCCAAGGATGGTTTACGTGGCGCCATGACCAGGTGATGCCTTTGGCCTTAGCACTAGAAGACAAGCGTAACCTGACCAATAAGTTGCCACCAGTTACATCAAAGCATTACACACAAAAGATAATATTCCTCCGTCCAGGAGAGCAACCACCAAGAAAAGGTATTAAAACCAAGCCTCGCCCAGGACAAGTGGAAGCTGCTGGCAGATGTTAGTCAACGGCTTATTTTTCCACCTCAGACCAAACATTGTCTTGTGGTCTGGATCAGCATGCCTTGTTCATCTGGTAGAGTTATCAGTGCCATGGGAGGATGCTGTGGATGAGGAGTATGAGAGGAAGAAACTTCGGTATGCTCAACTAGCTGCTGAAGCGGAAGAGCAAGGATGGAGAGTCCGAGTTTACCCAGTGGAGGTAGTGTTGTTGAGGATCTGTGGCACACTCTACAACCCGGTTTCTCAGAGATGTCGGGTTCAGTGGCCAAGAGTTGTGTTGCACAGTGAATAACTTATCTGAAGCAGCAGAAAGGTGCAGCAACTGGCTGTGGTTGAGACGGAAAGATTCTGAATGGGGATCTCAGGCACTACAGAAAGAAAACAACGCTGATGTACAGGTAAGTAAGCTGGGCTGAGCTGAGTGGGGGATGGAGGGGGGTGATGCTGGGACAGTATCTTAAAACAAACCCTGCATTACTTATTTATTGGAAACATGTAAAATATGCCTCTCCTTTTCAGTCATGTTTTGTTTCATTAAATATTTTTACTAATTTAGGGAAACGTGCATTATTTTTTATGTTTTTAAATCTTAGTTTGCATTAGTGCTGTCATTCACCAAAGAATACACACACATGGTCGAACTGGGTATGGTAGCACACGCAAGTGTGTGCTGGGAGGGAGTTAAGTTAAATGCGATATATAAATGACACCTTACCTGGTAGTAATGTTGGCTTTACCTTTATTATTCTAGTAAATCTCTAAGGCGCCGAACCGCAGGAGCTGAGAATAGCTTTCGAGAACAGAATTCTACATGAATTAATCATAGTCCTCAGCGATATAGAATGAAGACAGTCTAACCTATTTTATTAGACGCACACAATCTGCAGCTATTAACCCTTAGTGGTCCATTTATTCAGCGCCTGTCAGGTCCAATTTATTTTCACACAAGCTGTTTATTTTAGACACACTGTTTTAAAAGTATTTTTTTCACAGTAAAATAGGTTTAAAATGCACTGCCTATTAAAAGGACACTCAGTACTGCATTTCCAGCAAAGCTCCACCCCTTGTTCACTGTATTTTTCACATGCCTCTTCCTATTAGTCATGCATACAGATAAATCCTTTAAAGATCACTTGTTTTATCACCAAACTCCTCAAAAGTGCGATCCCAGTCATTATTTAATTAATATAACATCTCAAAAAGCTCTGCAATTGTCTGTGATATTCTTTGAGCACTGATATTCTTTGTTTATGTCTATGTTATCTCTGGTGCAGGGGCTATGTGTATTGCTCAGATCTACCCCTTTTTTTCGGTTTCTCTATCCTTATTGGTCTCACTCAGCCATTAAAGGTTTTCTTGGCTTTTTCCAGAGAAAAAACAACTATTATATGCAAACTTATGGAAACTATAATAACATCCAAAATGGAAAATTACCTATATGGTAACAGTATCCTGGGAGACAGTCAACATGGTTTTAGGAAAGGGAGATCGTGTCTAACTAACCTGCTTGATTTTCTTGAGGATGCAACATTGATAATGGATAATTGCAAAGCATATGACATGGTTTATTTAGATTTCCAGAAAGCTTTTGACAAAGTCCCGCACAAAAGATTAATTCTCAAACTGAATGCAGTAGGAATTCAAGGAAACACATGTACATGGATTAGGGAGTGGTTAATATGTAGAAAACAGAAAGTATTAATTAGAATAGAAATCTCAGAATGGAGTGTGGTAACCAGTAAAGTACCACAAGGATCAGCATTAGGTCCTCTGCTATTCTTAATCTACATTAATGACTTAGATTATGGTATAGTAAGCAAACTAAAGCAAACAACTACAGTAAGCAAACAAAAATTCACAGACGACACAAAAATAGGAAGAGTGGCAAACACTGTTGCAGCAGTAAAGGTCATTCAAAATGATCTAGACAACATTCAGAACTGGGCAGACACATGGCAAATGGCATTTAATATAGAAAAGTTTAAGGTACTGCACGCAGGAAATAAAAATGTGCATTATAAATATCATATGGGAGATACTGAAATTAAAGAAGGAATCTATGAAAAAGACCTAGGAATTTTTGATGTCTTCATCTAGAGTGTTGAATTTAAATCAAGGGAAGTAATGTTAAAACTGTATAATGCACTAGTAAGATCTCATCTTGAATATTGTGTTCAGTTCTGGTCACCTTGCTACAAAAACGATATTGCTGCTCTAGAAAGAGTGCAAAGAGCAACCAGAATTATGCCAGGTTTAAAAGGCATGTATATGCAGACAGGCTAAAAGAATTTAATCTGTTCAGTCTTGAAAAAAGAAGACTATGCGGCGACCTGATTCACGCATTCAAAATTCTAAAAGGAACTGACAATGTCGACCCAAGGGACTTTTTCAACATGAAAAAAGAAACAAGGACCAGGGGTCACAAATGGAGTTTAGACAAAGGGGCATTCAGAACAGAAAATAGGAGGCACTTTTTTACACAGAATCATGAGGGTCTGGAATCAACTCCCCAGTAATGTTGTTGAAGCTGACAACCTGGGATCCTTCAAGAAGCTGCTCGATGAGATTCTGGGATCAACAAGCTACTAACAACCAAATGAGCAAGATGGGCCGAATGGCCTCCTCTCGTTTGTAAACTTTCTTATGTTCTTAAGTGCTTGACATCTTTCTGATGATGTCGGACAAGGTCCAACATTGGACTGGAAAGGGAAAACTAATGTCGGACCTGGTCCAACATGGGACCACAAAGGGTTAATGCACATCTTTCTTAGAAAGTGCATGATCAGCCTCATAAACTAAGCCAAAGCACAATTTTTTCAAGCACTGTCCTTGCAAAAGCACGAAACAACAAATTGGTTAGAATAATCTTGCACAGGTTTACTGGTTAGCAATCCTTCAGATCTCTATCGACTGCCAGCAAAAGACGAAAACTTTGTGCTCCTAACTAAATCCTTTGGCACACACTGTGCGCAAACACTCTGCTGAACATATTAGAAGTACAATATATGCCTGTATAACATCCTTAAAATAAGTATTAAATGATTCTGTGCAGCACTGCTCTACAAAAAACCCTTTCAGACAAAACCTTGCTTAGACCGTTTTGTTTTTACAGAAGCCTTGACTCACAAATGTCTTCATCTAGGCAATGTGGGGAAGCTATAAAAAAGGCTAACAAGATGCTTGGATACATTGTGAAAAGTGTTGAATTTAAATCAAGGGAAGTAATGTTAAAACTGTACAATGCACTAGTAAGACCTCATCTTGAATATTGTGTTCAGTTCTGGTCACCTCGCTATAAAAAAGATATTGCTGCTCTAGAAAGAGTGCAAAGAAGAGCGACCAGAATTATTCCGGGCTTAAAAGGCATGTCATATGCAGACAGGCTAAAAGAATTGAATCTGTTCAGTCTTGAACAAAGAAGACTACGTGGCGACCTAATTCAAGCATTCAAAATTCTAAAAGGTATTGACAGTGTCGACCCAAGGGACTTTTTCAGCCTGAAAAAAGAAACAAGGACCAGGGGTCACAAATGGAGTTTAGACAAAGGGGCATTCAGAACAGAAAATAGGAGACACTTTTTTACACAGAGAATTGTGAGGGTCTGGAATCAACTCCCCAGTAATGTTGTTGAAGCTGACACCCTGGGATCCTTCAAGAAGCTGCTTGATGAGATTTTGGGATCAATAAGCTACTAACAACCAAACGAGCAAGATGGGCCGAATGGCCTCCTCTCGTTTGTAAACTTTCTTATGTTCTTATGTACTGCTTTAAACAAATCAGTGAGACAAATAACTCAAATTAAGCTATGATATGCCTTCACAGGATCCTGGAGACTTCTCTTTATGGTTCCTAACTTTATCAGAAACTGATATCAGTCAGTGAAAAATATGCTATTCACAAACACTTGCATTATACAGCATATCAGGTAGACTAAACAGAGCATTCAGGGCAGTGTTATTTTGAACTCTGACTATTAACTAAATTATGCATTATAATAAAGAGTGACAAAACTGCCACCAGGCACTGCAGCGCTACAGATCCACGACAGCACACCTGCATTCCCTTAGCCTGAGTGTGCTGTACGTTGTATTTAACACATCTCTCAGAGCACACCTGCATTTCCTTAGCCTGAGTGTGCTGTACAGTGTATTATTATTATTATTTCTCTCTTATCAGAGCTAGTGCAGAGAATGGAGCAGCAGTGTAGAATGGGGGAAACAAGGAAAGGAAAAGACAAGGCCTGCAGCAGAGTTTTGGATGCGCTGGAGAGGAACGATGGCAGAGGCAGGGAGGCCAGCCAGGAGGGAGTTGCAGTAGTCAAAGCGGAACAGTACCAGGGCCTAAACTAGGAGCAGCATCGAGTAGGCAGCGAGTATCTGCATATGTTGCTGAGGAAGAAGCGACAGGAGTGTGCCACAGTAGAGTAGTGTGCCAGGAGTGTGCTGAGAGTAGGGTAGTGTGCCAGGAGTGTGCTGAGAGTAGGACAGGGAAGGGTCGAAGGTGACACCGAGGTTCTTGGTGGATGAGCAAGGAGAGAGCATCGTGGATTCAAGAAGAATTGAGACAGAGAGATCAGCGGTGCGGGAGGAAGATGGGGGGAGAAAAGGAGGTCTGGAAAGGTTGATTTTGAGATGATGCGAGTGTATCAAGGAGGAGATGGCTGAGAGGCAGGTCAAGATGTGGGAGGAAACTGTCGGGATCAGAGGTAGGAGAGGAGAGGAAAATCTGGGCATCTTCAGCATAGAAACAATACAAGAAGCCATGGCAAGAGATGAGGGGACCCAGGGAGCAGGTGTAGAGAGAAAACTGAAGGGGTCACAGGTCTGAGCCTTGGGGGACACCGATCAACAGAGAGAAAGAGGCAGAGAGTGAGCTATGCCGGGACACCCGGTACGTGCGATCAGCGAGGTAGGTGAACCGGGCAAGAGTAGTACCGGAGAGTCACAGGTCAGTGAGGGAGAACAGAATAGAGGAGAATTTGGACAGAGTTAGTGTGACAGAAAGAAGAGCAGTTTCATTGGAGTGTACCAGGTGAAAACCAGATTTTTCTTGGGGGGAGGGGGGGGGGGGGGGGGAGCAGAGAATGTGTTGACAGGAAAGCAGAGAGCTGACGATGTACCACTCGCTCAAGGAATGGAGACAGGATGGTAGATCTGGAGAGAGAAGGAATCCAGGGAGGGTTTTGTTGTTGTTTTTTTGTTTTGTTTTGTTTTTTTGTTTTTTTTAAGATGTGGGTGATGCAGGCCTGTTTGAAGGCAGGTGGGAAACAGCTAAAGAGCACATGTGGTGGGTTTATGGCTCTGTAGCCGGGAACAGAGATCAGGGTCTGAGAGGGGAAGGAGGGTAGAATAGTAGGGGTTGCAGAGAGTGATGGGGAGTGAGTGAGGATGGGTGGAGAAGGAGGGGAGGTAGTGAAGAGTTTGTGTCTGTAAGATGACAGAGGGGGTTGGCAGAGCAGGAAGGGATGGGAGCAACAGATGGAAGGATATACAGTAGTAGCAG
Organism: Polyodon spathula; assembly: GCF_017654505.1. Taxonomy (NCBI): domain Eukaryota; kingdom Metazoa; phylum Chordata; class Actinopteri; order Acipenseriformes; family Polyodontidae; genus Polyodon; species Polyodon spathula. Next base: position 16,154,995 of record NC_054553.1, read on the forward strand.
GGCTTGAATTTCCCCCCTATTCTGCTGCCAATGGGGCGATTCCAAAATTTTAGGGGGGGGGGGGCAAAAAAAAAATTTAAAAAAGCACCTTTGCATATACAAAAACTATATAGATTTTACTGCATGATCATTCATACTGGTGTTGCTTTAAAATAAGCTGCTTACAGAAGACCTAACAGCTGTTCATCAGTGTGAGACAGAGCACTCTCCATTGCTCTTGCCACTGCCTTATGTGAAGTTTTAGCATGCAGCAGAAGAAAAAGGTGCTTTTCTTTTTAACCAGTGCTCCATTTCTTTGTTTTAACTCTTTATACTCAGCCCTATTTCCGCCTGTTTTTCACTGTTTTCATTTAAGTATGCTTAACTACTGGACAGTTTGTACTGCACGCATGTAACATATCAAATGAAAGACCACAATTTCCTATCATATTATGCAAGTTGCAACAGGATCAGGCATACTATGTGGTAGACATGATAATATATGCAAAAAAAATAAATAAATAAACAGCACCCCTTCAGTCTAGCTGCTTCAATGACAGAGCAATAGACTCAAAACGAAACCTAAGCTGTGAACTCCTCTGTCACATGATGAGAGGCTTAAATTCAGACAACAGTAGTTCTGGCAGGAGTACCACATACACACACAGAATACATCTCTGGAAAACCCTGTACTGGTAAAAAAGTCTGTACTTGTAAACAAGCCATTAACCAGGTAAGTGTTTTTTTCAGTGCCTGAGTAATACAGTGACTATAGAAAGTCTACACTTTTTTCACATTTTGTTGTCAGTGCCTCAGAGTTTCATGCATTTAAATGAGCATTTTTTCCCCACTTATCTACACACCATACTCCACACTGTTAAAGGGAAAAAGTTTTAAAAGCCACTCCAGTGTAGCGTTGGCTGTGTGCTTTGGGTCGTTGTCATGCTGAAAGGTGAACTTCCGTCCCAGTTTCAGCTTTCTTGCAGAGGGCAGCGGTTTTTCTCAAGGACTTCTCTGTATTTTGCTCCATTCATTTTCCCTTCTATGCTGACAAGAGCTCCAGTCCTTGCCGATGAGAAACACGATGCTGCCACCACTATGCTTCACAGTATGGATGATGTTCTTTGGGTGATGTGCTGTGTTGGGTTTGCGCCAAACATAACGATTTGCATTTAGGCCAAAAAGCTCCATTTTAGTTTCGTCAGACCACAAAACTTTTTGCCATACGGCTACAGAATCTCCCGAGTGTTTGTTTGCATACATCAAACAGGATTCAAGGTGGGCTTTCTTGAGTAATGGCCTCCTTCTTGCCACCCTACCATACAGGCCAGATTTGTGGTGTACTTGGGATATTGTCACATGCACACTTTGACAGTCTTGGCCATAAAAGCCTGTAGCTCTTGCAAAATTGCCATCAGCCTCTTGGTAGCCTCTCTGATCAGTCTCCTTCTTGCTCAGTCATCCAGTTTGGAGGGACGGCCTGATCTAGGCAGGGTCTTGGTGGTGCCATACACCTTCCACTTCTTAATAATCGTCTTGACCACGCTCCAAGGGATATTCAAGGCCTTTGATATTTTTGTATACCCATCCCCTGATCTGTGTCTTTCAACAACTTTGTACCAGAATTCTTTTGAAAACACCTTGGTGCTCATGGTTGAGACTTTGCTTTGAAATGCACTACCCAGCAGAGGGAACCTACAGGAACTGCTGCATTTATCCTGAAATCATTTGAATCACTACAATTTAACACTGGTGGAGGCCACTTAACTTGGTAGTTGATTTTGAAGGTGATTGGTTACACCTGAGCTAACTTAGGATTGCTATTACAAGGGGGTAGGACACTTATCCAACCACGGCTATTTCAGCTTTTATTTTTAATTAATTTTCTACAAATTTCTAGAATATTTTTTTCACTTGGAAGTTGTGGGGTAGGGTGTGTAAATAAATGAAAAAAATGTTAAAACTTTACAATGCATTATTAGTAAGACCTCATTTTGTGAACATTTTTAAAGGGGGTATAGACTTTCAATAGGCACTGTGTGTGTGAAACCTTAGGTGCTCTGGCACCCAAAAATGCATGGGGCTGAGTTTTAACAGTTAAAGTGAAAGTCACCATTTGCAAAACAAGTTTTTCTTCCAAACTGTTTATTTACTGCAGTTTCTATAATGCTTAAAGATAGCAGCCGAGAATCACGTACGAGAGAACAAAGTCTTAAAATATCCAGCACTACTTTTACTTATTTTAACCAGAACTACTCAGAATGCGGCTCATAGTGCTTTTGTCACTGACACCCACTTCCATAAAGATTGTTGTAATGTTTCAGGTATTCTAAATTGGATGGTAGCTTGGTGTCTTAAAATATACCTGCTGGACTTTCCTTCATTGAAATTTGCAGATATGCAGGAGCAACCTGGAAAATGCACAATTCCCATGGTCCTGTGCTGAAATTCAAGCCCTGAGTAGTCAAAAATGTCAAGAGGAGCGACCGAGAGGGCAGGGGGCAAGCAGTCTCTGGTGAAGACAAGGTCCAGTTAATGGCCTGCTGTGTGTGTGGGGGGGGGGGGGGGGCCCACGGGCTTGAGAAAAACAAGGCAAAGGAGTGAAGGGGAAGAAATCCAGCAGAAAGGTTAGGGTTAGGAGGGTGGTAAAGAACAATGAGGCAGAAGCGTCAAGGGGAGGTGATTTCAACAGCGTGAAACTCAAATGTGCTAACAGAGAGACGAGAGCAGGGGGGACAGAAAAGTGCAGTGAGGGAGAGAACATAAGTCTTGTTCCCCCACCCCACCCAGAGGGCCAAGAAGAGTGAGACAGGACAGAGAGAGGAAAGGGCAGCCGGAGTGGTAGTGTTATCAGGGGAGATCCAGGTTTCAGTGCGAGCTACATTCTACACATCTCTCAGAGCACACCTGCATTCCCTTAGCCTGAGTGTGCTGTACAGTGTATTCTACACATCTCTCAGAGCACACCTGCATTTCCTTAGCCTGAGTGCCGGCTGCACAGTATACTCTACACATCTCCAATTATTCAAATAAGAACATAAGAACATAAGAAAGTTTACAAACGAGAGGAGGCCATTCGGCCCATCTTGCTCGTTTGGTTGTTAGTAGCTTATTGATCCCAAAATCTCATCAAGCAGCTTCTTGAAGGATCCCAGGGTGTCAGCTTCAACAACATTACTGGGGAGTTGATTCCAGACCCTCACAATTCTCTGTGTAAAAAAGTGCCTCCTATTTTCTGTTCTGAATGCCCCTTTTTCTAAACTCCATTTGTGACCCCTGGTCCTTGTTTCTTTTTTCAGGCTGAAAAAGTCCCTTGGGTCGACACTGTCAATACCTTTTAGAATTTTGAATGCTTGAATTAGGTCGCCACGTAGTCTTCTTTGTTCAAGACTGAACAGATTCAATTCTTTTAGCCTGTCTGCATATGACATGCCTTTTAAGCCCGGAATAATTCACATCTCCAATTATTCCTGTCAATTCATTTGCGATACCCCCTCTGGCACCCTACCTTTTGCTTTCTTCTATTCTCTCTTGCTCAGGTACCCTGAGATTATACAGTACACACGTTGAAATGCTACTCAGTTCCAACAACTTCTGCAGTCCTAGATAAAAAAGAACAAATGATAATAAGCAAGCCATTTTGTATTGATTTTAGAGTTTAATTCTGTGCAATACAATGGTTTATACTTTAGCTATGGAAATTATACATTTATTTGTGAATTTTGTGTTAAGTTTATGATAAGCAACAGCACATAACCTGGAGGAGACAGAAGTTTTTTTTTGCTGTACAGATAGGAGTGCACACTTAACTTCAAAAATGCTGAAGAGTTTGACTAGCAACCTGACAGAAATTGTAAGGTTAGGATTCTTTCTAGGAGTTATATGAAAAGACATAATGTCAGTTTGTGTTTTACTGTGGCATAGAATGACCCAGATCTACTTGTAGATGCAAAAGTTTCAAACCAAGTTTCACAATCTGCAAAGTAATTGAGTTGTGTCTGGGATGCAGACAGTGTTTGAAAGCAGAAACAGCAGCAAAGGTAAACAGAAACCTGGCATGCTATCTTGCACTGTGGTTTGTGAGAGGTGGTCTGGGTACTGCAAGGTCTAAGCATATATATTAAGACCTTCTAGATGCATTAGCTCAGTATGCAATAAAAGTTACAGTACCATGACGGGTGAATTTGTTAAACAAACCCACTTTACTGGACTGAGTGTGACTGATCAGCCTTACTGTACGCTGAGTAGACAACAAGCTGTAGCAACTTGACACCAACATTACAGGTATTGTCACACTGCATGCCGTACAGATCACAGGTAGGCAGGAAGTGTAGATGTAGGCTATATTAAAGACATTTTCTGTAACTACTGAATGTTTACATGAACTTAGAGCTTTGTAAACACAAACTTACTGTAAATAAAAAGAGTACATTATAAACCTCACGGATCGCCTCAGCCACTCAGATTCTGTGTTCTGCAATCACTATCCCATCGGCAGATGCCCGATAGCCTTAGAATCTTGGAACAATCACTGTAACAGAGGCATAGACAAACAAGTTCAGTTCCAGCAATTTTTAGCCCAGTAAAAATCACCACTGTCAATTACTACAAAAGAGCCTGGCACTCCCAGCACCTGGAGTTCAATAGTCACAGATAAATCAGGCTATGCTCTTACTGACTGGATGCACACCACCCCCTCAAACAGTGACTAAAATGAAATGTTTTTTTTTTTTTTTTTTTTTTTTTTTTTTAAATAAATCCACTGTGTGCTTGGAATGTCCCTTGTACAGTATTTATGCTACCAGAGCTGAGAGATGTGATTCATTGTATAAGTGTAAGCTATAGCAGAGAAATTGCATGCTTACAGTATTTGGGTGGGGTTGTGTACAATACCTTCATGGTCACAACAATAACAGTATTAACCTCAGTACATGGGTCAGTCACCCAAATTGCCATCTGTATATTTCAGTTATTAAATGCAGTGGGAGCCTTAATCTTTAACACAGTGTCTAGTTATCTAATGGGAACAAGCTGAAGTATTTCCTTACAAAATGTCACTGTGGAAGCTTCATTTCAACACAACCGAAACTCTAACTGTGGAAAAATAAGCTTCCTCCAGCTTAGTAGTAAACCTCTCACTGTCTAGAAATGCACCCATACAACAATATACTGCTTTAAATGAAGGGGGGGGGGGGGGGGGGGGGGGCACAGCTGTAAGATATAGAAGTGCACCCATACAACAATACTGCTTTAAATGAGGCTGGGGTGGGGGGCACAGCTGTAAGATATTACACCTCTTAAGATCTGACAACAAAAAAAAGGAATACTGAATCTGTGCTGAAATAACGGAAAATTAGCATTTTGTTAAATGTGTGCTTTACATTATTGCTGATTATTTCAGGTGAGCAATGTTATTTCAGTGGTGTTTTCCTCTGCAATTGAACTCCCTTGTTCAAACAATACCTTTGTTGACTCTAGCATTCCATTGTCATCACATATACTCCACAGTAATGTCATTATCATTCATAGAAACAAGGACCCCCCTGTTAAAGTAGGTTGTTGTTATTATTATTAATACTATTATTATTATTAATTTAACAGGCGCCTTTATCCAAGGCAACTTACAGAGACGAGGGTGTGTGAACTATGCATCGTCTCACCCGAAAGACGGAGAACAAGGTTAAACTGTTATTAGCTGTTGTCTAAATTGCTATTTCAGATTTTTCACTCCATCTTATTTCTATGATTCTGTGACACACACATCCACAATGTTTAGAATTCACATCCTACCCTTTTATTTAATGTATTTGCATTGTTGTAAAGTGCTTTGTGATGGTAGTCCACTATAAAGGCACTACATAAAATAAATATTGACTGATTGATTGACTGACTGACTGATAAGTGAATTGCTCAGGGTCATAGTATCAATCAGTGAGTGCGCCGGGATTTGAACTGGAGACCTCCTGGTTACAAACCCTTTTCTTTAACCACTAGACCACAAAGCCTCCTGTGTCTTAGACTTTGAACCAAAGTCGTAGAGGTGGGGAGAAAACAAAGTGGTGCAGTCAGGCAACACATGAATCCACTACCCTTTTAATCCCCATTTAACAGCAGGCCTTAATCAAATATAGACCTCTCGCGCATCATTGTTACAATTTATGCTGGGTTACTAAACCGTATCTGGGACAGCAATGTGCTGCCTAAACTGTTCCGTGAGTTTCAGGAGCTGAACCCTTACAGCTGAAGCAGTACAAGTTAAGACGATATAGTCTTTAAACAACGTATAAAATAAAATACATTTGGGTGCTTTAATAATCACCTTTTACTGCTTACTAAATGTTTTTATGTACAGGAGGCAATACATTTTTTAAAAAACACTCACTTGCCAACAAACTCTGCCTTCTTCACTGCAGTTAAGCTGGCTGCAACCAACCCAAAAGTGTTGTACTTTTTATCCTTAATTACAAAAAAAATTGTGTGTTGTGTATGTACTGCACTTTCCCTACTGCATTCAAGATACAAGTTTGTATGGTTAAACTGTACAAAGATAATGGGGTAAATAACTTCCTTTAATAGTGAATTATATTGTGTATTGCGTTGAGTCAGTCACCCATTTCAGCACATCAATGAAATCAACTTACAACTCCAATAGCATTACTTTACCATACGTGTGTCACTCTGTATAGCACTGAATCCAGGGTGAACTAATAAATAATAATAATAATAATGATGTTTCAAACCTGTAATTGGTATAAAATGTTAACATATTGAATAAAACACAAATAAATGCCCTACACTGTGTTTTTCATTAATTTTCATATTTGTTTGTTTGAACAATGAAAACATAAATTCTGCTAATAACAACAATAATCAGTAAACAGTAATTATCAAATAAAAATCAAACAACTCTGAAGCATGGGTCATTATCAACTTGCTCTGTATCATTTAATGAAATGTTCAATACACGCAAGTGTATTTTTTAAATACACTTGCTCTGTATCATTTAATGAAATGTTCAATACAACAGAACCCGGGGTTACCACTACACATTTTTCATGTCCTTTTTTTTTTCATTTTCGTCTCAGACCCTGCACCTTTTTTGCGATCTCTGTTTCCCTTGTGTTGGAGGGATAGTCACAAATGCGTGTACAAGGCTACTTTGTGCAGGCATTGTGATGGATCTGGCTACCGCAGATGTCTGCTTTATTGCCTTGTATCCAGTATTGTTTTTAGTACTTCATCACAGCAATGTCATTACAAACCAAACAGCTTCCTGTTTACAGCTGGCTTACTTGTAAAGTAGCTGTATGCTCTTTTGTTTGAACAGTCACAAAGGTAAGTGATTAGCTTTTCAGGAACAAAAGACAAAAAGCATTCCAATGGAGAACGCAAACTCTCAAATTCCATGGCGGAGTGCACATCTGTGTAAACAGGTGCAAAATCAAATTATGACTGACATCATCGCAGGGATCAGTAATAAACACCCTCTGCTGTTCTTGGCTCCACTTTTTCATCAACATTGCTGTGTGAAAAGTCAGCATCACTGTCGCTGGTATCAAAATCCTACGAACCAACTTCGAAATCATAACTCCCATTGTTGCTCTACATTTGTAGTTTATAGCGAAAAACTACAACTAAAAACAAATAATAAACCAAAAAATAATTAAAAACACACACACACACACACACACACACACACACACACATACATACAGTGGCTTGAAAAAGTATTCAGACACCTGACTAATTCTGTCATATTGCTGAATTACAAAAGGTACATTGAAATTCGTTCCGTTTGACATTTTATTTTTAAACACTGAAACTCAGAATCAATTATTGTAAGGTGACATTGGTTTTATGTTGGGAAATATTTTTAAGAAAAATAAAAAACTGAAATATCTTGCTTACATAAGTATTCAACCCCTGTGCTGTGGAAGCTCCCCGTTTGCACCGATGAAAGAAATTGCCCTAATGAGGACACAATTACCTTACCATTGGCCTCCACCTGTGAAACATTAAAGTTGCTGTTACATTTTCTGGATAAAAAACCCACTGTTGAAGGATCATTGGTAAGGCTGTGAATCTTAAGGAAAATGAAGACCAAAGAGCACTCTATAGAAGTTAGGAGATAAAGTAATATAAATGCATAGATTAGGGAAAGGGTACAAAATAATATCCAAGTGTTTGGATATCCCAGTGAGCACAGTTGGATCAATAATCAGGAAGTGGAAGCTGCATCACACCACCCAGGCAATGCCAAGAAAAGGTCGTCCCTCAAAACTCAGTGCTCAAACAAGAAAGAGACTTGTGAAGCCACAGAGAGGCCAACAATCACTTTGAAGGAGCTAGAGAGTTCAGTGGCTGGGAGTGAAGTAATGGTGCACCAGCCAGCCATATCAAGAGCTCTGCATAACACTGGCCTGTATGGGAGGGTGGCAAGAAAGAAGCTGTTACTCAAAAAGTACCATCTGAAAGCACGTCTGGAGTTTGCCAGAAAGCATGAGAGTGACACAGCTGCGATGTGGGAAAAGGTTTTGTGGTCAGATGAGACCAAGATAGAGCTTCTTGGCCAAAACTCAAAGCGATATGTGTGGCGCAAACCTAACACTGCCCATGCCTCAAGACACACCATCCCTACAGTGACATATGGTGGTGGCAGCATCATGCTGTGTGGATGCTTCTCATCAGCAGGGACTGGGCATCTTGTTACAATTGAAGGAAGAATGGATGGAGCAAAATACAGGAAAATACTGCAACAGAATCTGCTAAAGCTTGGGAGGAAATTCACCTTTCAGCAGGACAATGCAGTACAAGGCCAAAGCAACATTGGAGTGGCTCAAGAACAAAAAGGTGAATGTCCTACAGGCCCAGTCAAAGTCCTGATCTCAATCCCATTGAGAATCTGTGGCACTATTTGAAAACTGCGGTCCACAAGCGTCGTCCTACCAACCTGAACAACCTGGAGCAAATCTGCCAAGAAGAATGGGCCAAAATCACTCCGACACTGTGTGCAAAGCTGGTACATACTTACCCCAAAAGACTTAAAGCTGTTATTGCAGCAAAAGGTGGCTCTATCAAATATTAATGTGTGGGGATTGAATACTTATGCAAGCAAGATATTTCAGTTTTTTATTTTTTCTTAAAAATATTTCCCAACATAAAACCAATGTCACCTTACAATAATTGATTTTGAGTTTCAGTGTTTTAAAATAAAATATCGAACAGAACAAAATATATATAGACACACACACACACACACACACACAGAGCTCTGGAAAAAATTGAGACCACTGCAAAATTATCAGTTTCTCTGATTTTACTATTTATAGGTATGTGTTTGGGTAATGAACATTTTTGTTTCATTCTATAAACTACTGACAACATTTCTCCCAAATTCCAAATAAAAATACTGTCATTTAGAGCATTTATTTGCAGAAAATGACAACTGGTCAAAATAACAAAAAAGATGCAGTGTTGTCAGACCTCGAATAATGCAAAGAAAATAAGTTCATAATCATTTTTAAACAACACAATATTAATGTTTTAACTTAGGAACAGATGAGAAATCAATATTTGGTGGAATAATCCTGATTTTCAATCACAGCTTTCATGAGTCTTGGCATGCTCTCCACCAGTCTTTCACATTGATGTTGGGTGACTTTATGCCACTCCTGGCGCAAAAATTCAAGCAGCTCAGCTTTGTTTGATGGCTTGTGACCATGGCTTCCTCTTGATCACATTCCAGAGGTTTTCAATAGGGTTCAGGTCTGGAGATTGGGCTGGCAATGACAGGGTCTTGATCTGGTGGTCCTCCATGATTGACCTGGCTGTGTGGCATAGAGCATTGTCCTGCTGGAAAAACCAATCCTCAGAGTTGGGGAACATTGTCAGAGCAGAAGGAAGCAAGTTTTCTTCCAGGACAACCTTGTACATGGCTTGATTCATGCCAAAGCTGCCCGATTCCAGCCTTGCTGAAGCACCCCCAGATCATCACCGATCCTTCACCACATTTCACAGTGGGTGCGAGACACTGTGGCTTGTAGGCCTCTCCAGGTCTCCGTCTAACCATTAAACGACGAGGTGTTGGGCAAAGCTGAAAATTGGACTCACCTGGGGGTGCTTCAGCAAGGCTTGAATCGGGCAGATTTGTCTTTGTGAAGGACGCATGAATCAAGCCAAGTACAAGGTTGTCCTGGAAGAAAACTTGCTTCCTTCTGCTCTGACAATGTTCCCCAACTCTGAGGATTGGTTTTTCCAGCAGGACAATGCTCCATGCCACACAGCCAGGTCAATCAAGGTGTGGATGGAGGACCACCAGATCAAGACCCTGTCATGGCCAGCCCAATCTCCAGACCTGAACCCTATTGAAAACCTCTGGAATGTGATCAAGAGGAAGCCATGGTCACAAGCCATCAAACAAAGCCGAGCTGCTTGAATTTTTGCGCCAGGAGTGGCATCAAGTCACCCAACATCAATGTGAAAGACTGGTGGAGAGCATGCCAAGACGCATGAAAGCTGTGATTGAAAATCAGGATTATGGAATTTGGGAGAAATGTTGTCAGTAGTTTATAGAATGAAACAAAAATGTTCATTTACCCAAACACATACCTATAAATAGTAAAACCAGAGAAACTGATAATTTTGCAGTGGTCTCTTAATTTTTTCCAGAGCTATATATATATATATATATATATATATATATATATATATTATATATACATACACACACACACACACACACACACACACACACACACACACACACACCGGTCAAAAGTTTTAGAAAACCCCCATTTTTCCATTTTTATTGAAATTTAAGCAGTTCAAGTCCAGTGAATAACCTGAAATGGTACAAAGGTAAGCGGTAAACTACCAGAGGTTAAAAAAAAAGTTTAGGTTAGCAAAAACTGAAAAATAATGTACATTTCAGAGTTATACATAAAGGCCTAATGGGTTAACAACCAACAGCTGTTCTGCAGCAATTGAAGTAAATTAAGCCTTGAAAGTTAACAATTCCTACAGGTGTCCCAACTTTTGTTGATTACTTACATACACTCTGTCTGTATAAAAGCAGTGTTGGAACAGACTGTGTTACTACACCCTCTTAAGCATTATTTGGACAGTATTGTACTGCAGGAAGTAGTATATTGCTATCATAATGGCAAGAAAAAGGCAATTAACAAAAAGGAAGGCAGACAGACCATTATAACCCTTAAAAGTGTAGGTCTTTCCTTTAGAGAAATTGCAAATAAAGCCAAGGTGTCAGTGAGTACAGTTTCCTACACCATCAAAACGTACTTGGAAACTGGAGGAAACTCTGACAGGAAGAGGTCTGGCAGACCCAAAGCCACAACAGAATCAGAAGACAAGTTTCTGAGAGTCAACAGCTTGCGTGATAGGCGGCTCACAGAACAGCTTCAAGCACAGCTTAACACTGGTCGAGTAAGCAAGTCTCATTTTCAACTGTGAGAAGAGAAGACTTCGAGCTGCAGGTTTGACAGGTCAAGTGGCAGTAAGAAGCCATTGCTAAGATGGCAAAATAAGAAAGAGAGGCTTGCCTGGGCCATGAAGCACAGCCAGTGGACTACTGAAGACTGGAAGGTGGTCTTATAGACCGATGAATCAAAATTTGAAATCTTCGGTTCATCATGCAGGGTTTTTGTACGCCGTCGAGTAGGCGAAAGGATGGTTCCTTGGTGTGTGACACCAACTGTCAAACATGGAGGAGGAAGCGTGATGGTCTGGGGCTCTTTTGCTGGATCCAAAGTCGGCGACTTGCACAGAGTGAGTGGCACCCTGAACCAAATCGGCTACCAAAGCATTTTGCAGCGTCATGCAGTACCCTCTGGTATATGCCTAGTTGGTCAGGGGTTCATCCTACAGCAAGATAATGACACAAAACATACCTCCAGGCTATGTCAGAACTACCTAAGAAAAGAACAAGACGGTAGGCTTCAAATCATGGAATGGCCAGCACAGTCTCTAGACTTAAACCCCATCGAGCTAGTTTGGGATGAACTGGACAGAAGGGTGAAAGCAAAGCAACCTACAAGTGCAACACATTTGTGGGAACTCTGCAACAGTGTTGGGAAGAACTTTCCGAACAAAATTTGATTTCCATTGTAGAAAGGCGGCCACGAGTGTGTTCGGCTGTTATATCTGCAAAGGGTGGCTACTTTGAGTCAAAAATTTAGATAAAATTTTGTTAAACAAAACGATTCCATGATTTCTTTTTTTTATCTCCAATTGTTTATTTGCTCTATGCTTTAATTTCAGAGTACATTGCGATATTAAACTGCGTAAATTTCAATAAAAACTGGAAAAATGGAGGTGTTCTAAAACTTTTGACCAGTAGTGTATATATATAAAATTATACATATATATAATGGCTTCCCGCAATATATTCCTACAGTCTTTAAACACCCACAGCTAGATTGGAATCACTACAACATGCAATTGGATACCAATGTCGCCTGACCCTCCCCCAATTCTCATTGCACATTCCACAGTACTAGCACAGCCTTACAGAATAAAAAATGAAACGCTAGACTGAGAAACCACTCATAGAATAGAATGGGAAACTTGACGTACGCATGTACACATGGTGCTGGAAGTGGGTTTTCATTTGACGTACGTGCAAACGTCATGGTGTTGAAGTGGTTAAAAAATAGACTATTTTAAGTTTTATTCAAAATTTAAAAAAAAAAAAACATGTACTGTAAAAGACAGTCCAAGTGACGGCTTGGCGTTGCTAAGTTGAGGGGATTATTATAACTTTTTTTTATTTTTGCAATCCTGTCTTTCAAACACCATCACAGTATTTAACTCTGCAGTCCATTGATTCAGCACTTGTCTGGCGTGTCAAGTCCAATTTATTTTCACACACGCTGTTTAAATCCCCCCCACCGAGTAAAACACGTTTAAAAGGCACTGAATCGCAAAAGGACACTCAGTACTATATCTACAGCCAAGCCACACCCCTTGTTCGCTGTATTTCACATACCTCTATAGACGTGCATACTGATAAAACCTCTCCTGATTACTTGTTTTATCACCAAACTCCTCAATAATGCAATCCAAGACATTATTTTATTAATATAACATCTCCAAAAAGCTTGGCAAATGCAGCTACCTCCTTTTTATATCTGTTTTTTCTGTAATGCATGGGGCTATGATATACACCCTTTTTTCAGTTTCATTCTGCTCCTATCAATCTCACTCGGCCAGTGAAAGGTTTTCTAGGCTTTTTCCAGAGAAAAAATTATTAGAGACCTGTGCTTTATGTCTTTTTGATGATATCGGACTGGAAAGGGAAAATTGTAATGTCGGACCTAGGCCAACATAGGACCGCAAAGGGTTAATACATATATTTAGGATGAGTCAAGAACAGACAATCGTGCATCTTTCCCACACACAGAGTAATTTAAAAGGTAAAAACCGTCAAAATGACCGCCCGTTACAATACATGTTTTCGTTTTGCATATAACCACCAATATTCTATTTTTTTTTTAAATATATACTGATATATACAAAAGAAATGTATCACTTATATTTGAGCATCAAAAGAAACTTATCCCTTATATTAGGATAAAATTCACTAGATGTGATCGAAAAATGAAAAACTCTGCTTCAGAGTAGGTGCAGTGACTTTTTATTGTGCTGATTAACAATGACATCACGAAGATGCTGCAAAATGATCTGTCGATCTTGGGCAAGTCTTGGCCAGTTTGTGGCCTGTCATTGACAGAGTGTGTCTGGTTATACCGTTTCGCTTGGTTTGAAATTTCTGGCTGTGAGCACCCAAGACAGCGAGCCACAGTACACTGCCATAGTCCAGCCTCCAACATGCCAATTGCACAAAGGCGCTGCTCTCTTGACAGATGTGGCACTTTGTTTTATTTTTTCTGCAATTCTTTATTGCTTTTATATCAAGCTTGTAATTCACAGCTGAATCACTCCATATCTGGTGTCCAATCAACTGTCTCACTAATTAGGAAATTAAGTACATATGCTTCAGTCAGTCACTCAAGTGTGTCATGTTCAAGGATGAATGATCGAGTGATTAAAAAGAAACCAAAACATTATGTCACTGTCCCTCACTTACGTACGCTTTTTCATTTATTTTTGTTAAATGTGTTATAATAGTGATGGTTCTTTTAATGCTCGGTATACAAGCCTGTTATCTCTACTGGACCTAGCAGCCACGATTTTCCTTTGTTTTGTGCAAGGAATGCACTGGGGAAAATATCAGTAGGAGAGATTTCATCTTTAAAACTAGCCACAGCGCTTCGGCAGAAACACTTCGATCAGAGAACTGCAAAGCAGCAGCTCAACCTGGATTCAGTGCTAGAGTGACACACACAGAGAAAGCATGTTACTTTTAAATTACAAAATACATTTGTTTTTGTTTGTATGTACATATACATGTTTACACATTAGTTTTTGTTGAAATATTAATTTTATTATAGTTTTTCATTTTTTTAAGTAATACCCTTTTATGTTTAATTGTTCATTTAAATACGGCGTTTCATCTGCGCAGATGTTTGATATGACATGCTTGGATAAAACTTGTGTTGTATCCGATAGTTTCATTTTAACATTGATGTTATTAAAAATGTAACCGTCATAATGCCTGCCTGCGGCGTTTTCAGGTATGAGTATAACCGCTGCAGTTTTAGTGTTAAAGGGACATCTGATTCAGACGCATGCATATGGTTTTCATTTGTTAACTTAGTATTTCCTTTTTAATAAGTGCTCTAATTTGAATGCACGTTGTAACTTTTTGTTTAACACTAGAACCGCTGAGATTTCGGATTACATACAACTGCCGCACCAGCAAAACGTGTGGCTCCATTTTAAAATCGAAAACACACAAACAAACAACTGGATACAACTAAATATTTTTATTTATGAACATCATATATAACATTCAAAGCAAGAACACTATTTACATTGAAAATTAAATTAAATAATTGTCTTATTTTTTTTAAAAAGAGCACATACAGTGCCTATAGAAAGTCTACACCCCCTTTCAAAATGTTCACCTTTTGTTGCCTTATAGTCTGGAATTAACCCCCCATCCTAACCCACAACTTCCAAGTGAAAAAAAATTCTGGAAATTTGTAGAATATTAATTAAAAATAAAAACTGAAATAGCCTGGTTGGATAAGTGTCCACCCCCCTTGTAATAGCAATCCTAAGTTAGCTCAGGTGTAACCAATCACCTTCAAAATCAAACACCAAGTTAAGTGGCCCCCACGGGTGTTAACTTGTAGTAATTCACATGATTTCAGGATACATTCAGTAGGTTCCCTCTGCTAGATAGTGCATTTCAAAGCAAAGACTCAACCATGAGCACCAAGGCGCATTCAAAAGAACTCTGGGACAAAGCTGTTGAAAGGCACAGATCAGGGGATAGGTATAAAAAAAAAGTATCAAAGGCCTTGAATATCCCTTGGAGCATGGTCAAGATGATTATTAAGAAGTGGAAGGTATATGGCATCACCAAGACCCTGCCTAGATCAGGCCGTCCCTCCAAACTGGATGACTGAGCAAGGAGACTGATCCAAGAGGCTACCAATAGGCCAATGGCAACTTTGCAAGCGCTATAGGCTTTTATGGCCAAGACTGGTCAAAGTGTGCATGTGACAACAATATCCCAAGCACGCCACAAATCTGGCCTGTAGGTAGGCAAGATGGAAGCCATTTCTCAAGAAAGCCCACCTTGAGTCCCGGTTGAAGTATGCAAAAAAACACTCAGGAAATTCTGTAACCATGTGGCAAAAAGTTTTGTGGTCTGACAAAACTAAAATGAAACTTTTTGGCCTAAATGAAAAGCGTTATGTTTGACGCAAACCCAACACAGCGCATCACCCAAAAAACACCATCCCTACTGGTGGTGACAGCATCATGTTATGGGGATGTTTCTCATCGGCACGGACTGGGGCCTTGTCAGGACAGAAGGGAAAATGAATGGAGCAAAGTACAGAGAAGTCCTTGAGGAAAATCTGCTGCCCTCGGCAAGAAAGCTGAAACTGGGACAGAAGTTCACCTTTCAGCATTACAACGACCCGTAGCAGACAGCCAAAGCTACACTGGAGTGGCTAAGGAACAAAAAGGTAAATGTCCTTGAGTTGTCCAGTCACAGCCCCGACCTAAATCCAATCGAAAATTTGTGGCACGACTTGAAGATTGCTGTCCATCAACGCTCCCCAAGGAACTTGACAGAGCTTGAACAGTTTTGTAAAGAATGGTCAAATATAGCCAAATCTAGGTGTGCAAAGTTGGTAGGACCTATCCCAACAGACTCTCAGCTGTAATTGCTGCCAAAGGTGCTTCCACCAAGTATTAACTCAGGGGGGTGGAGACTTATCCAATTATGAGCTTTCAGTTTTGCATTTTTAATATATAATTTTTTTCTCACTAAAAACTGAAACTGAATCTCTTAGGCACTGACAACAAAATGTGAAAAAAGTTCAAGGGGGTGTAGACTTTTTACAGCACTGTATATAAACATGAAAAACTGTAATAAAATGAACTTTAAGAAATAAACTTCTGTGTTTATGTAGAAAGCTGTAAGCACATTTAAAATGATAAAAAAAAAAGTTATAAAAATAGCATAAAACTAAAATATAACAAAAAACTTATTCAATTTGAAAGCGCTTAGAGGCTTTGAATCTGTTTCACAGTCTGTCTGTTCAGAGTTCTACTACAGTTTTCTAAGTAAAATCTACACAGAAAACACACTTTTCCTGTACCAGTGCATTTGCCACAGACTGCCTTTTCACAACAAGTGCAGACACAAAAGTTCTGTTTTTATTGCATTTAGAAACCTGGCCTTGCCTTTTATTCCATGTGCCAGTGGGCGCAGCACTGGCTGAAGGTGTAGGGGCATTTGACAGCCTGCTTTCATGTCTATGGTCAAAATGTTTCTGCTGTAGCTCCAGGGATAGCTGCAAAATGAAGTCCCTCAGAGTGACTGTGTTGCCGGTGCACTCCTTGTACAAAACCAAAGCATTGATGGCTGCCAGGTCCAAAACATTGTAAAATATAGCCATAGGCCACCTGTGAGTACCACCTTTGACAGAATACAGCCGTGCCATTTGATCTAGAATATCCACACCATTCTTCACTGCGTTGTAAATGCAACAGTCTCTGGGTTTCGTTTAGAATCAGTCCTGATGGTCACTGATTTGTGCAGAGCTTAGAATAAGCAATTTATTTAATTTTTTTACACCTGTAAGTAGCACAGCTATATCACACTGTACTGTGATTCAATGTTCTTATGTTTATTTTGTGACAACTGCTAATAATAATAAGTGTAGAATGACTTGCATTAGTATGTTAGTGTTTCAGCACTGGACAGGAGCATATAATACGTTCTTTCACAATGACTTTGATTTTATTACATTGCCCAGACTAAATTGTAGTTTGTTTTCTTTTTAATTCTTGCGCTTTTTACTGCATTTCAATGCGCTGTTCTTGCATTTCAATTCCACGTGTGCATTTGATGACTGTTGTGAACACAGCTTGCTCACAAAGCTCCAGAAACACGCATGTGATCTGGGACAGTGTCATCTTTAAAACAGCAAAGTTACAGTAGGTACGGGTCTAAAGTTACCAACACTTCAGTTGTTGGGCTGGGGGCAGTCTTGTCCCAGCAGATTGATGGAATAGAACACCCCATCCTATATAACTTAAAAAAAATAAATAAATGTATGCTCCCCTGGGAGCATAACTACTCCATCACTGAAAAGGAATGTCTGGCCATCAAACGGGCCACTCAGACCTTACGCTATTACCTATTGGGACATTCATTCAATCTCGTCACTGACCACGCCCCACTCAAGAGGTTAGCATGATGAAGGATAGCAACGCGTGGATAAATCGGTGGTATCTAGCACTGCAACACTTCATGTATTTTATGACACACCATGCAGGGAAAGATCATTAAAATGAAGATTACTTTTCCCAGGAGGGGAGTGTAATGGGGAAAGTAGATTCATTCAAGTGATCCTTCGGCTGCACTCTGAGTGGTGGGATATGTGACAGAGGGCGAATGAATCCGAGTCAACAATCTCCCTCCCAACCTGTGAGGATGCTCTGTAACAAGAACAGCGTGCACCGGACTGGATGGTTTGACAACTCATTCCAGGGTCAGATGGAAGTTGGCAATCCAGGAAGGGGGTTGAGCCACAATACCAGAAGACATCGGCCTAATACAGTAGGCGATGGGTCAGTTATGGATTGGAGGAGACGTGACATGAGTGTTCAGTGCTGTACTGTCTGTCTATTAACTGTCTGTGTTTGTCATTTTTAGATGGCTAAATATCCGGGAGCTGTCGTTGATAAAGCCAGCATTAAACCCGGACTGCCCTGCACCCCTGTTAAGCACATATATTGTATTTAAAACACCACTTGCATCCGGAGCACTCACTGTTGGACTGGTGACCGTGTAGGTGTTTTAAAGTGTGTGTTTGTTATTATTATGTTAAACCCCATGGCTTTGACTGGCTGTACACACGTTGTGTATAGTCAGTCGTATTATTAAAAAGCAATTAATAAAGCTTCATTTTCACCACTGAACTATTGTTGGACTGTTGTTACTAAGCACTGCATCACCTTTACACCTGTGCACCACAAACCACTTTGCCACACACTGGTACAGTAGTTTAAGATCAGACACATTGATGCATACATCACACTGGTGTATTACTCACTCCCCCTTTAAGGGCCTCGCAAAAATGCCCAGAAAATAGATTTTCAATGTTTTTTTTACAAGGCTTGTAACAGTAACAAAAACCCCCAAGATAACAAATCGATAGTATTTTAATGAAATCGAATATTCCATGAAATTAAAAAACAAGTGTCTTGTACATATTCACTTACTGTCAAGAACGTAATCTGTGCTGTTGCTTCTAAAAGTTACTGAGGATGTATCTGTAAACAAATACAGGATGATGATGCAGAGATTAAGAGTAACCTGCTTTGATGTATTTTACACATTATTTTGATTTAAAATCGATCCCAACTGTAGCAATCTGTCTTGAGCAAAACTAATAATATTTAACATTACTACACTGTCACGTGCTGCTGTTTGAGAAATGTTTTTTTTTGTTTTACCTTTTTGTTTTGAAGCAATGTACTATCCGTTTTTGATTGCTGCCCGAGTCTAAATGCCACTGGATCGTAGC